>NC_059345.1:47813047-47980547 GCF_019703515.2 Myxocyprinus asiaticus
GACTTTAAAGGGGTCATTAACTGCCTTTTTTTTATTTTGTACTGTTCTCTGAGGTCCACTTACAATGTTATCAAGATTTTTACATCAAAAAACATCATAATTTAGAAGTAATAGGCTATTTTCTGTCCTTTTTTGACCCCCCTCATTGTAACACACCGTTTGAATAGGCGTGGCGGATTGTAGACTCGGAAGTAAATGCCCACTGGTATGATTGGCTAACAGTTTTGCATATTTTAAAATCCTACATCCTTCACAGCTGCTGTGATTTAGGTTAAAAATGCATAAATACTCAGTACATATCAAAAGATCTGTAATAACAGACAAAGCAATAGTGACCACTTAATAAGTTACTCACACTTGTGTGGTGCAACATTACTGTCGGATCCAATATAGTCGGCACAGCATCGTCTTTTAGTTTCAGTCTTTCTGAAAATCCTGCGTCGAATTATGCCTTGTTTGTAAACGAATCCGTGATAAAATGAAGCGAACAAAGGACCAAGTTCTTACTGGCGTGGTCTGGAACTTCATTAAAAATAAAGTTCATCCACTCTTTCCTAATGTTGGGATCAGAAGGAAGGCAATGCAAAGACTGTGTTTTTCCACAACTTGGCATGCACAGCGTCTTGTTGTCTTCGGAGCCATCTTTATCGTTAATTTTCTGCGTAGACTTGCGTTTGCCTCTCTCGTTGTTTACCTACTACATGCGTGAATCGGTGGGCGGGGCTAAACAGGCAGTGATGTAGAAGCAGGCATTGATCTTATTCTACGGAGACGGTGTTTAGCCACACTATTACGTAATAAACAGGCACATTCCACATCCTGTCGTTTTGGCAGATTGGCTTCAATATAAGCTGTTTTAACGAGAAAGTTTTGAGTTCTGAAACTTACAGGATGTTTTTATAGTACAATGACCTTTTATATGTCAAAAGATCAAAGGAATTTGACCCCTTTAATCTAACATCATTCTGCACAAGCCCAGGTAACCCACATGATTCCCTTGTTGATTTAAAAAAAAAAAATAATAATAATAATAATAATATATATATATATATATATATATATATATATATATATATATATATTACTTTAAGTATTTAGGCATTTCTGTTGCCCCACTGTCTATTGACAAGGCTCTCTGTGATGCCTGAGTTTCTTTGTCTTCATCTGTCTCTGCCTCACTTTACACATCTCTATCTCTCTTTCCTCTCTCTCTCTCCCCATCTCTCTCTCTCTCCATCTCTCAAGCACACACCCTCCTCTCTCTCTCTCTCTCTCTCTCTCTCTCTCTCTCTCATTTCCTCTGTGTATCACTCTTGTTTGTGTTGTGTAAGGAAGCGGGTGCCGGGCATCCAGTGTTACTGCATTCTCAGTGAACACTCAGCATACTCTGTGTAGTATGTTTGGATGCAATTCACATATAGGTCAATTAAATGCACCAACATCTGCTCTCTTCTAACCATTTGCATGCAGTATTCATATGTTAATGATGTCCCTTGTTTTGTGTGTTTATGTTTGTGTGTGTGTTTTTCACTTCCTCCCTCCTCTCTGTCTCTTTGTAAAAAAACAAAAAACAAAAAACAAATCAAGAGATACAAAATTTTTGGATTCAAACTGCTACATGTGGCAACTCCAAACCGGATAGTGCCGTCCTATTTTTATTTCCTCGCTGAAAGCAAGAAACTCCTTTACTGCAGCCGAGCGGCAGGCTTGTTCAGCTGCCATTGGCCCTGATTTGAACAAGAACCCTTCTACTGTAGCTGCAAAGGAAGTCCTTGCCTTTGGAAAGCAGCTTAACGCCTTATAAATCAGTGATGAGGCAGATGGACCAGCGATAATCTATTTAGAATGCCTCACAGCAAATATTGTCGTACAGATGATTAGAGATTGAGCTATTTTAACTCGGCCTTCTCCGCCCTTTCAGCAAATCTTCTGCTTCTCTGAATGATTTTAATTGGAGACTTACTTTTTCCCTACTTTTCCTCCCTAAATATGTTGGTGTATTAAAATTGTGTGCGCAAACACGCATGGGGAAATGAAGTGGCAAAGTGTACATGTTTTACAGCGCCATTTTCTTGGCAGGCTTCAATAGTGTGGCATGGAACAAAGAGAGCAGGGAGATGGGCCTGAGCCAACAGGCTAATGACAAAACGCACGCTTCTTAACCCAATATTAGTAGGGGGACGTGGTGAGAGCATTGCTGTACGTGAGGGATAAAACCACAACGAAGGCCCCCCATTCACTTTTATGGTCGATGGGTCCCGATTTAGCACAAGGCCACAGAAGACAGGCCAAAGGATGGATGGATAGAGAGAGAGAGGGAGGACGGAGTGCGAAAATGAAGTGGAGGTTGTCAGATGTGGCAGCTGCTTGGAATCCTGATAAATATAAGTCCTTATTGATCGGCTGAAAATGAAAGATCCCAGAGTGGCGTGCAGTATTTAGCTTCTTGTCTGCTGAGCACGTCAGCGGTGGCCTTGCCTCACAAGGATAGATTTTCAGCTTTGATTTCATCTTTAACCTTTTTCGGCTGCTTTTCCTTGACCTCTGCGCCACTGCTGCGATTCAGTGAATTTGTTACATTTGGCCTGACATCCTCTCTCTCTCTCTCTCTCTCTCTCTATCTCTCTCTCTCTCTCTCTCTTGCTGACAGAGTAAAGACTCATCACCGCTGTCATCGCTTGTTGCTGTACAGACTCAGTGGCGGGGTGAGTCACGGTATCTTCAACCTGACGGGCCCCGGACCAGTATGCAGTTAGAGTGATCAGGTAAGTAAGCGTTCACCTCACTCCTCCAAAATCAGACTAAATAAATCCTCTAAAAATACAGTTTGATATGTGAAACATGCATGCACAAACACACGAGCAAGCTCACCAGCTATATATATATATATATATATATATATATATATATATATCTCAACACATGCAAAATAAACTGCATATTAAAATCTTCATGCATTTTATTGCACTTTGATTGTTTGGATCATTAACAAATGCAAGGCTGTGTGAACTGTGAAATCAAAATCAAGAAGTAGAAGAGGCAATGATGATTTACATTTTTCACATCTTTTAAGGTCAAAAAAAGCAGCCCATGAATAAAAAGTGTTCTCCTCCTCTCCTCTCTTGAACAATGCTCCAGCACACTTTTAGATAGATTATAAATCCCCATATGAGAGAGCCTGCAACAGCTGTTGGCAGACATACTAGATATGAGAATAGCAGCATAGGATGAAGGAGCATTAAACATTAATATGCTATTTAGCCTAGGTGTATTTTAGGTTTTTGACATTTTCATGTCCGGGACAGACTGAATTTATTCATAGTACAGAAAAAAAAAAAAAAATTAAAAAAAAGAAAAGAAAAGGATTGTAAAGGGTTGTTAAGAACGGCACTGTTTTATTTTATTTATTTTTTATGGTCACTCTTTCATTCATTAATGATAGGTGCTAAGACATTGTCTACGGAGGAGACTAGAGCCTATTATGGAAATGGTAATAATTAGCACCTGGCACAAAGGGAACCGTTTGCCTTTTAAGCCTTGGCTTAATGCTTTTTTGTTTCTTTGTTTTGGTATTATTTCTTTATATTTTGTTTTCTGGTGTTTTCCCCTTCTCTTTGTGTTTTGTTGAATGGTTAATGGAACAGTGTGTGTGTGTGTGTGTGTGTGTGTGTGTGTGTGTAGATGAGACAGTGAGAGTGGAAATCCCAGCTTCAGTAGTGATTAATTACTAATACTCCCTCAGAACATCTCTCTATCCCTGACTATCTAATCACACTGAAATCTAAGACATGTCCTGAGAGGAGAAGAGATGATATGACTGCATGGACCCTCTCTCTCTCTCTCTCTCTCTCTCTCTCTCATTGTAACTTTATCAATCTCACAATCTCTCTTTCCTCTTTCCTTAACTGTTCTTTCTCTAAATGGCACAGCAGTTCCTTCTGTCCTCTGCTGTAGTGCTATCAGTCCATTTGCATCTGTATATCACTCCTTCTTTCACCCTTGCCTGAATTTTTGTAAGACTCTTCAGGTGTTATGTATGTATGTGTATATATATATATATATATATATATATATATATCTGTTACTCCCTGAGGTAATATTTAGCAAAAGCATGTTTAACACCACAACCCTCCAGTCACAGCTCCCTCACATCATTCTTAAAAAAACAGAGATGGCTGTCATGCCTCTGAATCTGCTCTGTGTTTCTATCTCTGATGGAAACAGAGCTTTTATTTAACAGTTATAGCTATTACAGGATAACAAAAATATATCTCAAGGCAGGGCTAATTTCCATAGATATCTCTCACTACAAAGAAAAATGAAAATCAAAGTGTTGCCCTCATTTAAAGAAATAGAGAGACTTTTCCAATGACACACTTCATTTGTTATTTTTCCTGCTGGTGAAGTATTTGCATAGCTGAAGTTAGCAGTCTCTCTTGACAAGGTGGTGGGAACAAACAAAAACATTGTCTCTAGAGACTCTCTGCACCACATAGGGTGATGCAAACTTACATATAATAACAGCACATTGTACAACCACTAACTATCAGAGGGAACTGTCTACCAAAAGTCCTCGATGTTTCATCTGAGTGTTTTTCAGCCTTGTGTCATCATTGTCAGTCATTACAGATTTGCATTAAAGTAGTCATGTTTGATGTGCTCAATATTTGTAGTTGCTTCATTGCTGTATCTAGCAGGGCCATAACCACCATAGTCACTTAGGTCTTCCGCAGTATTCAGATTAGTTTTCAAACAGATTAGTGTTTTTTTTAATGGTTGATTGAAAAAAAGTGTTTATTAACCCTTTCGCATGTGCGATCAAACTGGTGTGACTACACTAGGCTCCGCTCAAAGGCGTACGATCAAACCGGTGTGATCTGCATTCGTGCTACTGTTTACCAGCAAAAGAGGGACTGAAGCGGTTGTCATAATGAATCAGCTTCTAAAAAATATTTTTTTGAACATCACAATATATATATTTTATATGATACAAACTTTCAAACAATCACAAAATAAAAGTTTAAAGCCATTACCTTCGGAGCGCACTGTTTTGATGCAGCGATGAGGCCATGTTTTCTGACGTCAAACATAGAATATACAAACTAGTCAGTCCATACAAGCCTTCTACCATTCCGTCCGTCACTCATTCAAACTATGTCCAGTGTGGGGAAAGTGGAAGGGCTCAGCTTTTAGAACATTATATGCTTCTATGCTATAACGAAATCAGAATCCCATGCTGCATTGGATGTAAACAATATGGTGCCACGCATAGCCGACAAGCACGTTTGTGATCAAATCTTATCTATCATAATCAATCTGTAGTATCCGTCAGTACAGGATAAACTCACGTGCAAAAAGAATAAAGGAATCTATTACCACAAAAATTATTTTGACTTGTCCCTCCTTTTCTGTAAAAAAAGAAAAAAACAATTGAAGTTGCATTGAGGCACTTACAATGGAAGTGATTGGGGTACATTTTTTGAGGGTTTAAAGGCAGAAATATGAAGCTTATAATTTCATAAAAGCACTTACATTAATTCTTCTGTTAAAACTTGTGTATTATTTGAGCTGAAAAGTTGTTGAGTTTTAGGATTTGTTGACTACATCGTCATGGCAACAAAGTTGTAAAATTGGCTATAACTTTACACAGAAAAGGTTTGTAAGTGATTTAATCACACTAAAATCATGTTAACACAAATATTGTTTGTGTCTTGTTGCTATACTTTTGAAATAGCTAGTATTGTAACATTTACGGATTGGCTCCATTCACTTCCATTGTAAGTGTCTCACTATAACCCAAATTTTTGCTTTTTTTTTTTTTAAGAAAAAAAAAAGAAAAAATATTTTTGTGGTAATCAACATTATGCCACAAATGCTGTCAATTGAGCTTAACTTGTATTGAACCAGGAATATTACTTTAAGGGCAAAATTTTGCCCCATGTAAGTTTTCAGGGGCATTATTACCTATAAGAGGGGAACATATATATATATTTTTTTTACATATTTTTCATAAAAAAACAAAACACTTATTTCACATTCAACAACATTCTCCTGTGATATAACAAACAGATATCTGGCAACGACAAATCACTACGGCAATAACTAAAGTATTTCAAGTAAAAATGTATAGTAAAAATATAATGAAGTCTATCAAATGCTAGATAACAGAAACAGGAATACATTACAGTGGCACATTTGCTTCACTTTCTGTGGAATATTTGCCCCAAGCCTTGGTTAATTTCTGATCCTGGTTCCCCCGATCTTGAATATGTGGTTACATCGATGGTGTTAAGACATGTATGATGAAGTCCAAGGCCCTTTGGGTCAGTGTGTGTGTGTTTCCCCATGTGGTGGGAATTGTTGGAGTGTCAGAGTGGATGTACCTTTGAGGCCAAAGCAGAGCAGATTAGCGTCTTTTCTTATCATTCAAATCAAACCCACCCTCCCTTTGAAAAACATATTGTATTAGAATTCACAATATGATGGCTGCCTCCGAGGAGCTTCCCTGAGCTGGTGGCAGAGAGAGTGAGGGAAACAAAACAAAAAAATTCAGCGCAATAGAGAGTGAGAGAGATTGCCAGGGGATGGCAGAAGGAGGGGCTGTCCGTCCCAAACCCTCTCCCACATCATCAATAGAGTGTGATCACAGCTGGGTAATTGATATATGGCTGTGGCTGTCTCTTCTCCTCACCCTTGTTAAGGTCAACTTATCTACATTTCACCCTTTATTTCTCCACTCCCATTATATTCCCCCATAGATATTGACTGACTGGTGCGGCCTGTCCTCTTGAAAATATGAATTGAGGAAGAAACGAGTGAGCAAGGGAGACATAGAGGAAGGTGGGGGGGGGGGTTATATTCCGTTGCCTAACCCTTGCCTGTTATCAAAGTAACTTCCAGCTTATTAGTAACAAAAGGCCTTTTTCTCCCGCTCTCATCCCTTTCCCTCCTTCTTCATCCTTTGTGCGGGCCATGTTCGCTAGCGCTTCCTGAATTAAACTGCTGGCTTCCTGTTCTTTTATATGCATGGCCACATCTGGGGGAGCCTGCTCACAGCCCCGCTGCTTAATAACAATCACCTTCCCTTTCAGTCGCCCCTGATTGTTTCTAATTCACTCTGACAGATAGTGGCTGACAAGCCGCCCGCTCCTCCTCCCTCCGTGACCCTGGCTTACTCACCATACTTATACCGCCTGTCATTTTTAATATTTGATTTCGCTTTTAAAGTTATGTGTTTTAGTCCAATGATGAAATCAGTGTTTAACCGAAACACAAAGTGGATTTCTCCCACTTTCCTCCTGCCTTCTCTGTTGGCACCAGCTCACCCTTTTCACTTTGCTTTCTCTCAGTGGTTTTCTCTGTTCTAGGAGACAATAGGGTGAATGTGGTTTAAATGCCATGCAGGGTGGCACGATGGTGCATTTTTTTTTTTTTTTTGTCTTCCAATGGAGTCCATCTAGATGTCTGAACTGGAAGACTTTATAAAAGCTGGTGGATTGGATAGAGTCATGACCATGTTTTCCATTTATTAATGTGAAAGAGGGTGTGAAGGAGTGCTCAGAGCAAACATTTTATTCAACAATTATTCACCAGTGGCCTCGGGCTCATAGATTTGCAGAGGTTTCCCTCAACTTGCTCTCAGTTGATATCCATTAAAGACACGTAGACATGCATTATTTATATTTATTTATTTTTTGATGACATAGGGCTACCAACAGACTGCTGAGATAACGGATGGATGCATTGACAGAAAGATGGATTACATTTTGTGAGAAATCCATTGAGTTATTCGATAAAGGTACAGCCTGACTTTGATTTAAAACAAACAATTTGTTTAGTCAGTTCAGTGGTAGTCTCTTATGCGGTGTGTTAAAGGGTTAGTTTAACCATAAATAAAAATTCTGTTGTCATTTACTCACCCTTATGTCATTTCAAACCATTTGTTTTCTTTTCCTTACATTGAATAGGGACTGAGGTTGTCATTCCCTACATTCTGCCTAACATGTACTTCTGTGTTCCATGAAAGATGGAAAGTCATACTGGTTTGAAACAACATAAGGTTAGAGTAAATGATGACAGAATGTTCATATTAAGTGAACTATCCCTTTTAGAGTGTTGCTAATGCAATTTAATTTCCATATGAAGCTTACAATACATATGAAGAGAGAGTGTGATGAAGAGAAAGAGATAACGCATACAAATCTTTTTGCCTAACAAGTTTAATCAAAAACAACAATACTTAACAGTTACAAAAAATGTTTTATCAAATGCTTTCATCCTCACATACATCATATTATTATTATTTATTTTTTTTTGCAATGCACCATGTATAGTTCTTTAATGAGTCAATAAATGAATGTGTGCCATCATAATGCACCCCTCATGCTTCCTGTTGTTCAAACACTATCACAGTTGGAATCAATAGAAGTGTATTTTTAACTCACTTCAATCAAAACACCCACTCTGTTTTGTACTCTGCTTCCCCCATCAATAGTCTTAAGACCGAAAACTAAACTATCGAGTGACATTCAACCTACCGAACACACAATCGTTGCATCATTCCAGGACGCGACAGTGCCTTGGGCGTGCCCAAGTCCGGTATTTTCTTTTTCTTTTTTTTTTAATGACAAAAACAGAACTAATTGGAGAACCACTGCATGTTTTTACTAAAGGCACAATTTAATTACATTTGAACTGGGAACGAGTATTTTGGGAATGTGATATATTCGTTCAAACAAATGGAGCGAGTGAAATGCAATATTTGTTTTGCTTTGATTAGCAGATTGGCAGAAAGAGACTGAAAATCTTTTCTCAAACCAAAACTTCTTCCAAAATAAAAGAATCCTCTAATGTAGTCACTCCAACACTTTCGCAAAGTGATAATATCACCTTTAAAATTGCAATAAACTTTGTCCTGAGGGCCTGTGAGTCTGGACTACATTAGCCACCTTGTAGCCTCCTCCGTCCTTTAGTGGCAGCTCTGATAAAAAGTTTATTAATAACTTTCTAAATAATGTAAAGTGCATTGTTGTCTCCGAGGTTGTATTAATAAACATGAAGGAATTTATTTGTGTTTAACAAAGCATGATTAATGCACATTAGCGTGAGAATTGCTCATTCTCACAGTCTTCAATGAAAAAAAAAGAGAGAAGAAAAAACACCCATCAGCATTAAATATTTATGGCATAATATTAATGGTATTGTAAAGAAAATAACAAGTTATTAATCCTCTGATTAACAACTGATTAACCTTTTTATTAAACACGTGATCCGTGCTTAGTGGATTCAGGATGTGTCGCTCAAGTGTGCTGTGAAATAATTATTTTTTGTGTCTTTTTTAATTGCAAAAATTGCATGGATGAACTGTTTTACTGCCCTTTTTCTTTTCAAACATGCACAGATAGAGACAGATACACAGTTGCGAACACAATTTTTTGACGAAAAAATGCACATTTAAAAAAAATTACTAAATATAGCAGGACATATCTGCAGACAATGAGGTTTAATTCACACATCGGTTTATTCCCTTTATTGGGATGAGTGGGAAAAATACACACACTCCGTATGGACCCCCCCCCCCATTTCTCTCTATCTGTCTCTGCTCATCTCACTGCCATTGTGTGTATTTTTAGAGTCAGTTCAAGCACAATTATGCTTATGTTTGATACACGCCAAGTGTGACTTCATCTTATGGATAGGAAATGGAAAAAAAGACAAGACTGTCCTGGCAGTTTTGAAAATAAAATAAAACTATAGCATTTGTAGCATTTCACATGGTCATAATTTCCTGCTGCCAGACAGATGAGCTTCCTTCTACACAAACAGACAGAGAAAGTGCATATCAAGTTATGAAGGACAGCTTGCAGGTCCCACCTCAACCATTGAATCTTCTTGGGAACGCAACACCCTCCTCAGGTGATTAATACAAACATGGGGACTGGGCTACTTTACAAACAGCCAAAAAAAAAAAAAAAATTGTAAATCATAATGCGTTTTATACTTTGACCCCTGCCATCTATTGTGTTGCTATTCTTTTGCTTGCAGAATCCATCAAAGGCCATAGTGTTGTGAAAACCGATAACAATAGGATTCTTTGTGTGGAGATGTGAGTGGGGATAAGGGTGTTGGGACACTTGTTTTTTTATGCTCGGTCTTATGATGGATTGGTGCTTGTTCGGTAGGGTGTCTTTGTTAACTTTCTCTCACACGTTCTTTTTATTTATATATTTATTTATTTTTAAATGGACTGGTCTTACCTTCAGTGACTTTTCCTCAACCCCTCTCTCAGTTTACTCTCTCACTTTTCTTTTTCTGTCCTGCTGTTGAGTATTTCTCCCTCCCTCTAAACATTTTTCGCCAAAGTCCTTCATCTTTTCTTTCTTATATCATGTAGTCTTCCCCCACTCTCCCCCTCTCTCTCTCTCTCTCTTTCAATCTTCACACAAGCAAACTGGCCACCCTGGGAATCCTAGCAGTCAGTCACACACCCCTCCAAAAACAATTATCTTTGAACTTGCTTTTAGTGCTGTTTGTCCTAATTACAGATCATTTTCCCTGTCACATTTCTACTTTTATTGCAGTTTTGCCCTGAATGTTGATCCTATTGAGGTTCAACCTTATTTTACTCGCTGGAACACCCCTAAGACCTGGATTCATCTAATATTCCCCTGTGCCTTTTGCTCTCTCTTTCAAATTTGATTTTTTTTTCTCCGTCTTTTCTTCCATTTCTTTCTTTTTTAATATATCATTTTTTTGTAGCATTATCTGATTGAATTAGACTGAGTTCCCAAAATACACAGTAAGGACGTATGGCCTGTTCCATTTCTGGTGTTATGGTTCACGTTTTAGAGTGTGTGTTTGTGTGTGTTTCTCTTTTTGCACTGAGGTATGAGCTGCCGTAAGGCATGCTAACTTGAGTCCCACAGGGAAACTCTGCGTGTATTTTTAGTGCTCTGCTATAGAGGTGGACTTCATTGTAATTAAAACCAAGTAAATGTGGTTAATTCCTTCCTTTGCCTGGCTGTTTGAAATATCACTGTGCTTTACCACTCTCTTTAAAATGCATCACACACAAACACACACACACACACTCCCACATACATTCTTAACATAACACACTCACGCAGACATGCACACGCGCTCATAAGCCTCTTAGAGATCCGATTCCACATGCAGACACAACATGCGCTGGAGTTGCAAGAAGAGGTTTAGACATGGTGCAGGGCCATTTTCAATTAGAGGCGTATCAGACACAGGCTGATAGGATCGCAATGCAGCCGGTCCGGGTCACTGGCAGGCTGCGGGATTAGAACCACATAGTGGTTCTGACAGAGCGGAAAAACGCAAAACGCCACACCAGGTAGACATATCATCAGTATGCAAGTCACAAACAAAGCTGAATAGAGATATTTTAGTGAGTTTGACAGAACCTTGGCAACACCTCTCTATATACTGATAAGGTGGAAGAGGTGTATAAATATATACATATATATATAGGAACTGAGCTAATGACATAACACTAATGAAATATATTTCCCCTAAAAAAATTTAAAAAAAAATGTAAAAGCTAAAATGTTTTTCCTTGAATTGAAATTTCTTAAAGATTTGATGAACCTGTTAGACTGATTGAATCTGGCTTGCGACAATTCCTGATCCCTTTCTGACCTCTGGCAAAACGAAAAGAAAGATTTGGCCTCAGCTTGTTTTACAGTCATTTAGTACCTTCCATTGAATTGGCAGGTAAAGATTCAGCCATGTGCTTTACTTAGTACTAGCTTAGTCAGGCAGAAAACAGATCTTCAAAATGATGGCCTTTTCATCATGTCAATCCCGAGGGTCCTGTATGCCATCGCTTCCCTGTTAATCTCAAACCTGTATGTCAGATCACCTCTTTAATCCAGCCATTGAAACTCAAAAGCAAAGAGAGAGAATACCTACTTAGCCAGTCTCTTATCTTCATTTACTTTTTTCCCATCTTTTTACCTTTTCGGTATCCTCATAGAGTATTGCTGCTTCTCAAAAGATAGAATGCAGACAATTTAGAGCACAGAGAATGTTGATAGTGTTGTCAAGTGCCCCCTCGAGGAGGTGCACACACGTACACACTCTCACACATATTGGAGAGTTGTTCATTTATTCCTTGCTCTGATGAGAGCAGTACTCTGTGCCCTTAGTGTTTTGTGGCACACACACACACACAATGTACATGACTCACATACACTCTTACATACACGCATTCTGATGGGCTCACGCACATATTCTTACAATACAAGCTTCCTATACTGCTGTAGGCACAGTTCTGTAATACAGCAATTCCTAACCAGGGGTATGTGTACCGCAGGGGGTACTTGAAACCATTTTTATTTAGCTTTAAAGGAATATTTTGGGTTCAATACAAGTTAAGCTCAATCGACAGCATCTGTGGCATAATGTGGATTACCACAATTTTTTTTTTTTTTTACTCGTCCCTCCTTTTCTTTTAAAAAAGCAAAAATCAAGGTACTTATACAGTGAGGCACTTACAATGGAGGTGAATGGGGCAAATTGTTGGAGGGTTTAAAGGGCAGAAATGTGAAGCTTGTAATTTATTAAAGCACTTACAGGTGCATCTCAATAAATTAGAATGTCGTGGAAAAGTTCATTTATTTCAGTAATTCAACTCAAATTGTGAAACTCGTGTATTAAATAAATTCAATGCACACAGACTGAAGTAGTTTAAGTCTTTGGTTCTTTTAATTGTGATGATTTTGGCTCACATTTAACAAAAACCCACCAATTCACTATCTCAAAAAATTAGAATACATCATAAGACCAATAAAAAAAACATTTTTAGTGAATTGTTGGCCTTCTGGAAAGTATGTTCATTTACTGTATATGTACTCAATACTTGGTAGGGGCTCCTTTTGCTTTAATTACTGCCTCAATTCGGCGTGGAATGGAGGTGATCAGTTTGTGGCACTGCTGAGGTGGTATGGAAGCCCAGGTTTCTTTGACAGTGGCCTTCAGCTCATCTGCATTTTTTGGTCTCTTGTTTCTCATTTTCCTCTTGACAATACCCCATAGATTCTCTGTGGGGTTCAGGTCTGGTGAGTTTGCTGGCCAGTCAAGCACACCAACACCATGGTCATTTAACCAACTTTTGGTGCTTTTGGCAGTGTGGGCAGGTGCCAAATCCTGCTGGAAAATGAAATCAGCATCTTTAAAAAGCTGGTCAGCAGAAGGAAGCATGAAGTGATCCAAAATTTCTTGGTAAACGGGTGCAGTGACTTTGGTTTTCAAAAAACACAATGGACCAACACCAGCAGATGACACTGCACCCCAAATCATCACAGACTGTGGAAACTTAACACTGGACTTCAAGCAACTTGGGCTATGAGCTTCTGCACCCTTCCTCCAGACTCTAGGACCTTGGTTTCCAAATGAAATACAAAACTTGCTCTCATCTGAAAAGAGGACTTTGGAACACTGGGCAACAGTCCAGTTCTTCTTCTCCTTAGCCCAGGTAAGACGCCTCTGACATTGTCTGTGATTCAGGAGTGGCTTAACAAGAGGAATACGACAACTGTAGCCAAATTCCTTGACATGTCTGTGTGTGGTGGCTCTTGATGCCTTGACCCCAGCCTCAGTCCATTCCTTGTGAAGTTCACCCAAATTCTTGAATCGATTTTGCTGGACAATCATAAGGCTGCGGTTCTCTCGGTTTGTTGTGCATCTTTTTCTTCAACACTTTTTCCTTCCACTCAACTTTCTGTTAACATGCTTGGATACAGCACTCTGTGAACAGCCAGCTTCTTTGGCAATGAATGTTTGTGGCTTACCCTCCTTGTGAAGGGTGTCAATGATTGTCTTCTGGACAACTGTCAGATCAGCAGTCTTCCCCATGATTGTGTAGCCTAGTGAACCAAACTGAGAGACCATTTTGAAGGGTCAGGGAACCTTTGCAGGTGTTTTGAGTTGATTAGCTGATTGGCATGTCACCATATTCTATTTTTTTGAGATAGTGAATTGGTGGGTTTTTGTTAAATGTGAGCCAAAATCATCACAATTAAAAGAACCAAAGACTTAAACTACTTCAGTCTGTGTGCATTGAATTTATTTAATACACGAGTTTCACAATTTGAGTTGAATTACTGAAATAAATGAACTTTTCCACGACATTCTAATTTATTGAGATGCACCTGTACTTACATTAATTCTTCTGTTCAAACTTGTGTATTATTTGAGATATAAAGTTATTAAATATTTGTTTTTAAATGGTTGTTTTAGGGTTCACGGCATTAGGTCATCATGGCAACAAAGTTAGAAAAATGGATTTAACTTTACACAGAAAAGGTTAGTAAGCAATTTAATCAAACTAAAATAATGTTAACAAGCATATTGTTTATCTTGTGGCTATATTTTTGAAACAGTGAGTATTTTAACTAGGAAATAATTCAAGTCCCAGACCCATATGTAAATTCCATTATAAGGAATGTTCCTACCATCGGAGCAGTTTAGTCTTGATGTAGCACCTTGGTGTTTTAGGGGGCAGTCAGCACTCCAGCTGTACCGGCAACATGCCTCATCAAAACCAATGAGCAGGCAACACAGCCTTCCACAGATGTGCTTTTACAATCAATTACAGCTGGACTAAGCCAAACAAAATGCAGGTATCTGGAGACATGCTTTTCAAAGTTTCAATCTACATTTAACTTGGCACATTATCCCCAAAATACTGCACTTTGCATTTGCATTTATGCATTTGGCAGACACTTTTATCCAAAGTGACTAACAGTGAATTCAGTGTATACATTTTATCAGTTTGTGTGTTCCTTGGAATCAAAACCCAGGATCTTGGTGTTGCTAGCACCATGCTTTACCAGTTGAGCTACTGGAACCCTATGCACTTATGACTAGAGATGCTGAAAACTAGTAAGACACAACGGGGCCAAAGTGAGATGCTCCAAAAGCGTCTATCTGACACATGAGTACATAGACCAACAATGAAAAATAGTAAAAATACAAAAAAATTAAAAATAATAAAAATAATAATACTAACAATAATTCTAAAGTTTACGGATTTGGCCCCATTCACTTACATTGTAAGTGCCTCACTGTAACTCAGATTTTGTTTTTCTTAAAGGAAAGGATGGAAGTTTAAAAAAAAATAAAAATAAAAATAAAAAAAATTTTGTGGTTACAACTATTATTTATCAATAATTTGTGGTTATATACAATAAGGAAACATTTCAGGTCTGGTGTCAATAAAGAGATACGCCTGTGAAATACTGCTGTAAAACACAGAATAAATACCCTAGCATAGTCTCTTACACAGACACATAATTCATTTACTGTGTGTTTTGATTTAATTTAGTAAATAACTTTGATTAACTTTAGAGTCCCTTGTTAAACAAGAGACAGCTTTTTACCCCTACAACAGATTCTGAAGCCTTTCAACTTGACACAAAACTAACATGCTGTAAAATACCCACTGTAGAAAGTGTATGTAATGCTTTAGGTGCACATATTGTTTCTTTTCTTTTCAAACGCTCTCTCTTTATCAACTAGAACGTACAGTGACAGACCTTGATGGGTGTTTTGTATACCTCTCCTGGTTTAATGAGCTTGTTTTCTATTCCGACCCAATTGTCTGTTCGCCTCTACATTTTGCCATTTCTCTGTCATACTCTGCTTTGAATGCATTGACAAAGAGAGTTTTTTTTTATTTTATTTTTTTTATGGCGAATCAACCATTCCCCAAATCAAAGCGTGGGAACTTCAGCTGTATACCGCAACTCTCTTCTGCCACACTTCCTCTGTCACTGTGTCTGCAGCTCATCGGCTTCCTCCGCAGCAGGGGGAAAGGTAAATCATGTGAGGAGAAGGACTGGGGAAGGGTAGCTGACTGTGACACCTACCTGTCAGCAGGTACTCAAAATAATTGGTAAATGACTGTAGCGGGTTGGAGAGGGCTCTCTCTTCCCTTCCTCTGTTTGATAAATATTTAAAGTTGCCAGACGGTCGTGGAGCTCAGCGCAGAGAGTGGTGATATCACAAACATTGGGAAGTAGCAGGGCTTGGAAAGCAGACGAGATAATAGAGACAAACTTGTTGAAGAACTGCAGGGAAAGAAAGAGACTTAAACTAGAAGAGAGTAGTACTTATGGAGCTTGAATGCTAATCTGTTGGGACTGGATTTTGTAATATAAGTCCAGTTTACAACTGGTATTAAGATTTTTGGAGTTTTGGGTGATCCGATCACAAGCGGAGAGACGAGATGCACAGACACAGAGATTTATACCTGGTCGTATTGTATCTTTTGAGCACTTGTGTTCGGATTTGAAAGGGGAAGGTCTCTGATTGTATGATGACATATATCAGCAGTTCATTGACAGGTAAGTAGGCAGTGCTTCCCTGATGTATGAACGCATTTGAATGGATGAGCGTTTACACTAACGCATGCGTTTTCGACCACATTCGAACAACAAAATGGTTGAAGTGGAAAAATCTCAAAACGTTTTGGACTTCCATTCGTTTTTAGTGTGGTCTCGTTTCAAACTGATCGCCCAAAATGCATCTTAATACCAGGTGTAAACACATCCCTAGTGAAGCAGACCTTCATTTATACCTTTGCTGCATTAATTCAAGTATATGCATTGTCTGTGAAATCAGCTATAACCACACTCACACATTAGCACAGGCATCAGTTGGCAGCTCTTTGCCACTCAAGCACATTACATTTAAAAAATTAATATTTCTTCATAATTTTGAAACAATGCCATGGAAAGTTCAGTCCGATAATTACTCGGTGGACAAATGTGCTTTAACATTGGGGAATCTTCTCTCCCTGCCAATTTTAGGAGCGCCATTGGGCTCTGTTTGTCTGATAATGAACAGTATTCATTTTCATCATGTTTCTTCACCCCTCCTCAACTCCCTTTACACCATAGTCAATTAAAGCCCTCAGGGCCTCTTTGTGCATAAAGGGATATCTAACTCTTTTGACATTTGGCTACGGACATATTAGGCACACCCAGAGCACATTTAGAAAGAATAGCTTTTAGCACACTTAAAGGGCCCCGTTCCAGCTAGAGTTAAATAGGGAATGATGACTGGCCAGAGAGCCTACCTTCATTTTATGAGGCAAGGTGAGAGCATTTCACCTGTGTTGAAGCAGAGGGAGGGATAACTGCCTTTTAAAGTGAACTATTTGGATCAGGTGAAGGTTTCTTAATAATAATAATAATAATAATAATAATAATAATAATAATAATAATAAAGTTTTATTTATTAAGCGCCTTTCCCACAGCTCACGGTCACTTTACAATAGAATGACATCATAACAACAAAATATGCAAAATACTTAATTGGTTTAATTGTTTCAATATTTTAATTGTAGTTTAATTGTTTCAATATTTTGACACCCCCCATTATGAAGCCAGGCGCCTTGGTTATGATAAGCATGAAGGTTCCGAGGCCTTGCATGTAGAATGGTGTTTTTAAAGACTGCTGGTTAGTGGCAGCTTTTAGGCAAGGGTGCTCAAATCATGCACACCAAAGGCGGCCAGAGGACTTTGAATGTGAGAAAAAGACTAGGCTGTGCTGGGCTGTAAGGTTCTCTATGCCAGTCTTCTCTGGTGAAGGAGTGGGTATACGAGGCCATGGGTACACGTCCGTAGCTGTTTCTGCTCTGCTGATGGTGACCGGGGGACTCAGATAGGAGGTCTGGGTAATTAGGCGTGAGGAGCACGTCCTATCCTCACACACCTAACGACTGCTCCTCCAGGGCTGTCTGGAGCAGACTTGCAGGGTCATGCATAGGGCTATCTGGCATAAAACAGCTCGAGGTGTGAAACTCATCCCCTGGGCTCTTAGCCTCTTTGCCCTGTAGTGCTGAGTCAACTAAGGACCAAGGCAACTTGCTCTGATCCACGACACTGGGACTGAAACCTTGTTCTATCGCATGTAGGCTGTGCATTGCAAAGACTCCAATGCAGTGGTATTGAGTAGATTGGCTTGATTTACAACATGTTAAAGTGTTTAAATGTCCTCTTTGTCTATTAATTATAAAGTTATATAAAGTAATATATATATATATATATATATATATATATATATATATATATATATATATATATATATATATATATATATATATACACTCACCAGCCACTTTATTAGCTACACTCGTACATCTACTTATTCATGCAATTATCTAATCAGCAAATCGTGTGGCAGCAGTGTAATGTATAAAATCATGCAGATATGGGTCAGGAACTTCAGTTAATGTTCACATTAATCATCAGAATGGGCAACTCAGTGATTTAGACCATGGCATGATTTTTGGTGCCAGACAGGCTGGTTTGAGTATTTCTCTAACTGCTGATCTCCTGGGATTTTCACTCAAAACAGTCTCTAGCATGTAAAGAGAATGGTCCAAAAAGCAAAAAACATAAAGCGAGCGGCAGTTCTGTGGGTGAAAACCCCTTGTTAATGACAGAGGTCAGAGGATAATGGCCAGACTGGTAAACCTGAGGAATTAAACATGTGATTGTAAACTCAGAAAATGTTTCACTTTGTTGGAGCTTAGAAATCATCCCCATAATCTTTTCATATTTGCCCAAAGTCATTATCTGACACCTAGAACTCGGGTGTCATCAGAAATAGCCCAGTCCTTCAATATTCATCTTTGCCATCTTCTGTAACAAATGTCCTGATACAGCAGCTCTCCTTGGGACATTTCCATTGACATATGAGAATCTGGGAGAATTTTTGCATCACTTGCATTCCAAATGAACCACAGTAAGTGTTTTATGTGGACATTATTATCCAGATATGGCTCTCAATGCATGTAAAAAGGAATGACCCCACCATCGTGATTTATTCATTTTTGTCTAGGATATATGCAAAGGCTCGGAAAATCCTCAATTCTGCTCAGAATGAAGGCGGATATATAATTCATGAAAGCTAATGCATTGTTTCTGTTGCTTCATCTCATGGCTCTTTTTTCCCTTCTCTGCCAGTCTATTCTCTGGCAAAAGGTTGGCAATAATATCAGTATTGAAATGAGAAGTTTGAAAGACGCACTGCTTCCTTTTTATGTGTGTGTAAACTGATTTGAATCACACATTGGGGGCTTACTGAGCGGAGCTTTAAATGTTAAATGGGGGTTGAAGTCTGCCTGAACTAATTTGTAGAGCTTTGCACCATGTTGACATTTAAATGTGATAAGAATAGAAAACTGTATGCCGACCTATTTTGAAGATGCTTTTGGAAAACATTGGAATCAGTCGCGGTCTATAATTAATAAAAAAAGACATGATATTTTTTCCCCCGTCAACCTTTTATTTTTTTTTGCTCCAGATATGATTATAATACAACCCTTACAAGGCACTGAATGGCTGAAAAAAATAAAGAGGGACTCAAATATGAGCATGGAGGGAATTAAGAGGGAAGTGGATAGCACACACCTGGGTTTGGAGGAGGGGCAGAGATTGCATCGGCTGGCTGCTGTGCTATCACATTACCGTGATCCAGCCCCAGTGATTGTGAGAGCGAGCGGGGAGGAGAGGGACCTCGCCAAATCAGCATGCAAATAACGCCACATTGTTAACTTAATCAGATGCAGGAGAGAAAATATGGAGAGGGTAGAGGGAGGGAGTCAGGGAAGGAAAGATAGAGGGGAGGGGGGCTGCACAAACAAGAGTCAGGGTCTTCTGAAATGGCGGAGAGTGAGAGATTAAACCTCTCCACCGATGGGGATGATGTTTGCAGGGTGGTGGTGTCACACCCTGGAGGGGTTAAGGGTGTGTGCGTGTTTCTGTTTGGTTATGTGCGTATGTGTTAAACAGAAGGCAAAGATGATGGAGGCCTCTTCTGAGAGCTGTATGAAGTGTTTCAGACAGACAGAGCTCTGTGATTGGCTTGGTCACAGCCAATCAATTGACAGAGACCTGATGCTCTCTGTGTCACTGTCCATTTTAGTAAGACAGAAGGAACTTATATAGGCAACCCGATGTAGCAGGTGCCTCATGGTTACTGCTCTTTGCAGTAGGCTGTTCCAACTTCCCTTTCTGCGTACAACACAACCAGCTTCTTTTCTTTTTCTTTTTTTCTCCCCATTCATGTACTGTCAGTACTTTTATGCCTGTTTAAATATAATTTATGTCTAAATAAACTGTATAAACAGAATGTAAAATCCTCCCATCTCATCAACCAGCGGCTGTCTGACAGCCAAATTGCACATAGAGGTCACAACCTCCCAGGCAAGACTCAGTGGAGATCAGTGCGCAAAGCGTGTTGGCGAGTGATGGTAACACATACAACATGTTAACATGGCAGCTCAAACCAAACCAAAACAGATGAAGGTAGGAATATGTGTAATCCCTAACCATGCCCTAGAATGAAAGTGCCACGTGCCTACCTCACATCCCACAGGACCAAGTCATTCAAACGCGATATCAGGAGGTAATTTTTCACTAAAACATTCTTCTTCTTCTTCTTCTTGTTATTATTATTATTATTATAACATTTATTTTACTAGGTTAATCCCTTGAGATTAAAAATCTCTTTTCTAAGAGAGACCTGGCCAAAATGTCTGCATAAAACAATTCAACAATACACATACAACTTAAAACAAGGCACAATCGATACAAGCACAGATGTAGTAAGTCTAACTATACATTAACACACTGACACTGACCAAAGTTCTGGAATAAAAAAATCTCCAACATGTCTTCTAAAATCACATAAAAGCACCAAACACTGCTGTCTCAAAGTTTGCTAAAGAGTATTCCAAGACGAGGGAGCTGCCAAGGCCATTTTTCCAAATTCTATTCTCACTTTAGGTACTAATGGAGGTAATAAATCTTCCGATCGTATGCTACAATGTAAATTGCTCTGAAATTTTACCATAAATTGTAAGATATAATGTTAACAAACCATCCAGTGCTTTATAAATAAATACATACCAATGCAACAACCTACGCATATTTAACGAAGGACAGTCAACCTTTGCAAACAGCACACAATGATGAATTAAACCTTTACATCCTGTAATGAATCTCAGAACCCCATGATAAACTCTGTCGAGCATATGTAATGATGAAGCTGAAGCATTTCTGTATTAAATATCATCATATTCTAATACAGGTAAAAAAGTAGCAGCAACAAGTTTTTTTCTAACATTCAAAGAAAAAACAAGACTCATTTCTAAAATAGAATCCCATCCTCACTCTCAACTTCCTCTCCAAATTATCAGTGTGTGGTTTAAACATCAGACTATTATCTAATAAAATACCTAAATATTTTAAAGTGGACACAATCTCAATTTCAGCCACTTGTACAATCTTTATTGGAATTAAGTCATTCTGAGATATTTTTGATTTAGTAAAAATCATAAATTTGGTTTTGTCTGGGTTTAAAACTAATTTTAAATATTGAAGTTGGGTTTCTATTTTTTCAAAAGCTAACTGTAAATTTTCTAAAGCAGTTTTTATTTTAAAAGCAGAACAATAAACAACCATATCATCAGCATAAAAAATTAAATTTGCATCATGAACATTACATCCCAAAATATTATATAAATATTAAACAATAGGGGACCCAACACTGAGCCTTGTGGGACCCCTTTACAAACAGATAAAACATCTGAAAAAAGTCTATCAGATTTAACACACTGTGTTCGTTCTGCAAGATAATTAATAAACCATCCAACTGCTTGTTCAGACAATCCAATCTTAGTCAATCTTTGTACCATTACATTGTGATCCACTGTATAAAAAGCTTTAGATTGATATATAAAAAGAGCAGCACAATGCTGCTTTTTATCAAGACACTGAATAATATCATTCACTACATTTGTTATTGCAGTTATGGTACTATGATGCTTTCTAAAACCCGACTGAAAATTATTTAAAAGAGCACAGCTTTCCAAATATTCTTTTAGTTGGTTACCTATCAAGGTCTCCAGGATCTTAGCTAGAACTGACAGATTTGATATTGGCCTATAATTATTCATAAGTGAAGGCTCACTTCCTTTTAACAGTGGACAAACAAATGCTTTTTTCCAAATTCGAGGAATTTTATTACTGTTCAAATTAAGATTAAAAAGATAAGTCAATGGTTCTATGATATAATCTGCAGAAAGTTTAAAAAAATAAGGACCCAGGCCATCCAGACCTGCTGGTTGTCTAGGGTTAAGATTTTTTAATAGCTTTATGCACCTCACCAACTGAAAAGGCTACAAAATGAAACTTAGACTCCACTTCAACAGGCCATTTCATAGTTTCATTAATATCATGAAAAATCCTAGGCTTTATGAACTTGTCTTTCCTTTCACTGACTGCGGGTCACCGTGGCAGCCCCCCTGAAAGAGGATGAATGTGTTACATGTTCAAGGTCACAGAGGGCAGGGAGGAGGATAAGAATGTGAGGAGCGGGCCAGTGGAAAGAAGAATGAGGGACTGAGTAAGGAGAGACATCTGGAATCTTGTGTGCTGGCCAATCCGGACCTCTCAACCCAGGCCCCTGTCTTCCCCATCAGTTAAACTCTGATGTCCAAATGCCGCAGGTGGAACGGCCTTCCACTGACAAGCAATAATTTCCAGGTCAAACAGGTTTTGCTTTATGAATCTCTCTCAAGTGACCCTGCGCAGTCTGACTCGCACAGACGTTGCTCTCTGATAGCTCAGCAACACCATCAACAGTGGTTCACTTCTGCGACTTAGGGTGTTTGTGTTCATATAAGCAGCAAGCAGTACCAGAGTTTACATGAACTGTATCCCAGTCCACCTTTTCAAGTGAACTCAGGTGCTGTTTGTGGGTGCACACCCGAGTTGGGAAAACAGTGTTTGCGTCATTCAAACTGAACCAACCTGAAATTTGATGTCAAACAAACCCGGGCATGCACCAAAAGTGCTAGTGTGAAAGAACACAGAGAGAAATAATAATAGACAGAAATGAGAACTGTATACTGTATAAGTGTATAAAGTTATAAGATTAATGTGCAAAGCATTGGTCAGATCATTTGAACTCAGAATAATTTGATGAAAATGTCTGAATTTATATTGAAATCACTGACTTTAGATTGCATATGTCAAATATGAGAGATCTCTGAAAATCATCAAACTCTAGAGGAAAAGTCTCCAACTTCACTCCATTTAATCTCATTGGTGTCTAGGAGAAACAACTTTTTCTGATGTCTGTGTTCTAGAAAAAAAGGGACTGCTATTAAAATTTTGCTCTGTAACCCTAAAGGGTAGAATCCTAATTTGTATGGAAGAAAATCAATCAGGTTACAAACTTAACTGTCCAACACCTGTTAATTTTGGTTGCCATTATTTTGGTGTGGAAAGAGCTGGTAGTTTTTTGTTGCATGAATCAGAAACAGGCTTTTTTAAGCCTTTGATGTTTGACCAGCTCTGCTTTGGTCATTTAATCACAGTTGTGTGTCAGTGTAAAGCTGGCATGGAGGCAAACATTTTCTGCCTGGCCTGTGATAGAGCAGCATTTCTCTCTCTCTCTCTCTTTTTCTCTATTTCTCTGATCCTGCTGAGATCCGTGGCCTCGCCATTTCCGATAAAGCCTGATAAATAAACGTGCCCTGATCTCCCTGAGGTCCTCCACCCTCTCTCCAGAGTCCACCCATTCCACACAAACTTCCTCCCCTTACAATTAGCCCACAATAAAACACACTTTACTCTTAATAAAGAGAGGCCTTTTAACATACACTTGCCCTCCATGGTCTTTCTCTGCTTCCCGTAGTGATGAGGGCTGTAGAGAGAAGAATCAAAGCATTAAGATCATTCACAGACAGACAATAGAACAGAGCAAAAACCATACAAAATAACATACAGAAAAAGTAGAAAAATAATATATATATATATATATATATATATTGTAACATATACAAAGAGTCATGAGCATTTCCAGTCAACTTTGACTTCCTGATGGCTTTGATAAGATTAGTGGCTTTCTTAAACAGGATGTGAGAGGACTGCCTTTTAAAAAACATTCTGTAGATGGACAGAGAACGGTTGCATAACCGTCTTGACACAACGTTTCTCACAAAAGTGAAACTTTCTCTCAGTTTAGCTTGGGAGTTTATCAAAGTGACAGAATAAAGAAGATTTAACATCACCCATATTAAAAAGACATGCAGCGGTTCAATATTTAAAAAGCCCATTTGGTACGACAGAAGTGCTTTTTCATTCAAGAGCATATGGCTACGGTACCTGTTTATAGTCTTATCATCTTTCTGTGTGTGGGGGAAAAAAGGAGAGAAAAAAAGGAGATATTTTCAAAAGACATTGAAGAATCATTCAATTAACAGCGGCATGATGTAAAATAATTACTTGACTTACCTCCCTTAATGAGTATCTCTAATTAGCCATACATTTGTTTTGTGAAAACTCCAAACTACAGGCTGCAGTTGTGAAGAACTGGTAAGCATGTTGAAGTAGCAGCAGATTTCTCTCTCCTGTACTTTCTCTCTTACATTGTGTGGCTTGGTGGCAAAATTCAGGGCCAATGTATGCACACAAGCAGCATTAAACACTCAGGAACATTAAGTCGCATGTCTCATTCTTTTTTTTTTTTTTTTCTCTTTTATTTTAATTAGCCATGCAACAATTAAAAGATTCACAAACTAAATTGAACCTTGTCTCCCTCTCCTCTCGACTCGATTTCAGCACCTGTCAAAACAACACCCCTTGTTGGAGTCATTATGCAAAACTCATATGCACAAAACCAGCGTGTGCGGAAAAAAAAAAAAAAAAAAAAAAAAAACAGCAATTATTTCTGATATTCACTTATTTGGGGGTTACACTGACATTTACATTTTCACAAAGGTAATCTTTGTTCACCACAACTGAGAGATAGAGAGAGTGTCGAAAGAGAACAGACTGTCACCTTTAGAGAGCCAAATAAGTGATTTTGATACTGCTTCCTATCACATTTATTCAGGTCCTCGTTGGATTCCCTCAAAGGCGAAAGTTCAAAGCTTAATACACGGGCATTGCAGTTTTGAATGGTGGGATGTACTACTATTGCCTGCCAATGGAGGCCTGATTTATTATCATTATTATTATTATTATTATTTTGTTGTTGTTGATTTGTCTGTGGTAGTTTTGTCTTGGGCTGGGCAATAAAACTACTGTATATAAAACCTATGTTCTACATCTAGATGATCAGATCATGTACGTGTTGCTAAAAACACAAGCAGTTCGGCAATGTTCTACACACAACAAGCTAACTGAATCACAGTCATGAAATCAGCCTGTTAGGAAGTATTAGCAGGCAGCGCTGCTGTTATATAAACTGGCAATGAGGCTCGGTGGCCGCTAGCTAGCTTTCCAGCTAATATTATATTGTTGTGTACCGCAGAAGACAACACTGACAATGCAATACAGCTATAGACTGAACACAACAGCAACTCTGTCATCTACATCAATGCTGTTTATGTACTATTTAGTTAAGGGTTTTTTCTTCTTTTTTTCCCTTATATATATATATATATATATATATATATATATATATATATATATATATATATATATATATATTTAAGCAATATCACACAAGCAAGAGCGCAATATGGCCCTACATCAGCACTGCTGTGATTCGGCTGCAGGCCGAGCGCCGTAGTTAATCACAGCAGTAATGATTTAGGGCCATATCGCGCTTCTGCTCATGTGATATTGCTTATATACAAAAGTTCAATGAACTTGAAGTACATTTTCAAAAATTTGGATAAACTTAGTACGGTCATAAAAAACACATTTGTGCATGGAACTACTTTCTTACGCAACAGATTAGAATCTGCCGTTGCTGGTTCAAACCAAATGATACATCCAAGTCTCAAAAACATCACTTCAGAACTACTAGTATCACAGCTTGGGCTGTTTCTGACATGTTACTGGAGAAACAAGGATGTGTGTGTGTGTGTGTGTGTGTGTGTGAGAGAGAGAGAGAGAGAAAGATGGAGCGTGTGCAATCACCTGTTGATGATACTGTAGTCTGTTCGTTTATGTATTTAATCAGTCTGTTGTGTCTCTCAGCTGTGATGAGCATTAATGCTGAAGTTGTTAGTTTAAAGCCATTTAAAGCTATTTCCTAGCTTTAGTAGTGTAGTAGGAATATGAGTGATCACACAGTGCTGTTGAATATAAAAGCTGAGTGATGTTGACTCACTTCACGTCACCAACTGGCTCATATTACACACAAAAATGGTCTTTTGCCTCCATCTGCTGACTAAAATATGTAATGTCACAAAAATAAATGTAAAGAGACAGATGGCTCTTAACACATCTGCACTGCTCTTACACTTTAGTTTAGACCGGCACGAACACAAGTGGAGTGATACACACAGTGAAGCATCCGAGTGCTGATGGTGTGGGACCAAATTATGTCAATTTCATCAAAAAGAGGTCACGCACCTTATGTAGGATTAACTCTCTGGGGTCGGATGCGCCGACGCATCCTGCTGGATTTGTTCTGCATAACAGCGGAAACAATTTAAAATACTCCATCATTTTTGGGCATACAGATAAGTGTAAGACATCATTAGAAACTATAAAGAGTATACTTTTATTTGTGTACAATCACAATAACATTAAAACCTTGTGCTTTTGTAAAATAAAGAAAATAAACAGGGTGCGCTTTCAGCCGTCTCTGTCTCCGCAAGCATCTTTCTGAAACACGTCACAAAAATGAAGTGAAACTCTGCGAATATTTATCACACAAACATAAAACATATGTCTAAAGAAAGCTTAAAATGTCTACTTTTAAATAAAACAATTCAAATTTAAATTTAAATATTCTCCTGCAATGTAATCTTTATGAAACAAAGAGATGTACAGTTTCTCCTGGCTCAGCTCATTATCGCTAATGAGATCACACCCACCAACAGATCGCGCTATTCATACGGTAATGTGCTGAGGTGATCAATGCAAATGGTGAACGCCCCCAACAGTGCCTTAAAAAACATAAAGTTCATTCACTTTTCTGCGCGTTTGGAAGATGGCACGCTACACAGGTGAGGAAGCTCTACAGATGGTACTGGATAGTGATGAAGAGTTCACATTTTCCTCAGAAGAAGAGCGGGAATCCAACGATGAATGTTTACATTTTGAAGAGCGATTTGATCCAGTCGAGGATACAATTCCGGATGAGTAAGTCATTTAGTTTTACTTACATTAGTTGATTTTATATAAACGTACATATTTTACTAGCTGGACTATTTCCAGACTTGCCAGCCAGTATTCAGAGTATTGAAATTTAAAATATGTCCTAATAGGCAAGTTTTAGTTACATTTAAATGTTGTTTCGGCTAAAGCAGGTATTTAAATTGTATGTTGTATGATATAAATATGATATAAATATAATATGAATGTTTAGATAATATTTTAACTAGTGTTTATGCTGCCTCATTATCATCAACGAAGCTTGTGCTTGCAAATATCTGTTCGGGTGTAAATGTGTAAAATGTGCTGTAAATATGCCCATATTAGAAAATCAGCATATAAGAATGATTTCTGAAGATCATGTGACACTGAAGACTGCAGTAATGATGCTGAAAATTCAGCTTTGATCACAGGAATAAATTGCATTTGACAATATATTCAAATAGAAAACAGTTATTTTAAATTGTAAAGATATTTCACAATATCACTGTTTTTGCTGTATTTTGGATCAAATAAATGCAGCCTTGGTGAGCAGAAGAGACTTCTTTTAAAGACATTAAAAAATCTTACAGATTGATAAACTTTTAAATGGTAGTGTAGGTCTAAAGTTTTTAAGTAAAGTCTTTATGTAAAGAAAATGTATAGTCAGATAATACATTCAATCATTAAATCTCCTCACATTCATTCTCTCTCAGGGGAGGGGTCTTTGTCTCCTCAGGTGTGAATCACATCAATATTCATGATCATCCATGTCTCCTTGCATATGGCTTTTCTAACACAAAAAGTGTCAGGATGGTTTTCACATCATTTTGTAGCAAAAACTCTAGGCTACAAGATCCAGATCACAAAAGTCTTGTGAACAAATGTTTAGTATGTGATATATGGCCTTATTTCAGTGACTTAATTTTTTTTATTTATTTATTTATTTTTTTTTAAAAACCACGCATAAATGTTATTTTCTCAAAAATACAAACATGTACATACATGTTGTTCACATATTATTGTAGCCCAGTTTGTGCTGAATACAGTTAATATGTTTTTAAGCAACTGAAAAAAGCACAAATGTCAAGGCATGTCAAAACTTCTTCATGGCCCAAAACACCCTCAGACCCCAGAGGGTTAAATCCTAAACTGAGTGTACTTTATAGGTAGCTTACCCTCTTAGATTTACTTGTAAACAAACAAGTTATGTTTACGTTCATTGTTGAGGTCTAAAAAACATGTGGAAATAATTTTAGCCCCCATGAATGCCATGAAATGTATATCATGATAAATATCAATATCGAACGATATGAAAAACAAATATTGTGATTTTTTTTTGCCCATATAGCCCAGCCCTGGTTTTGTCCCTGTCCCAGAGCTCCTGAGTTGGAGGAGAAATGATGTAAGGCTTGGATGATGGCCCCCTTTGCCAATCGCTACACTGCATTCATTGTTTTCTGGCTTTTTTGTGCCGAGGTGTAGTCATGCGTGATCAGTGATTTGACCATGACTCGCTCAGCTTTGCCACAAGGACACGGCTCTGTGTTCTGACACACAGATCTGATGGGACAGCCAAAAGACACTCAGGTCAAACAGGGTTAAATACCCCATTAAATGGCTTGATGTTCGGTTTTCTGTCCTGTGTTGATGTATATGCTGTTGAAACCAAAAGTTTGGGAGGGAATTATAGAAGGGCTTGTCCTTTTTTAATAAATATCCAAAAGGCTTTAGTTTATGCCACAGTTATGCACCATGATTTTCTGCTTGCTAGTCAGTTACAGGTGGTATTAGAGGGTGGGATATTCTCATTCCAGAGAGCATTTCATTGGATAAAAATCTGTGTAGTGTAACTTAAGTTATCAATATTTTTGTTCAATTTTCCTGGAAATTGTTCATGTGTATATTATTTTATTTACTTTTGATAAAATCAGACTAAAAGCCACAAAAGGTTTTTACCTCATGGAATTTTAGTGATTCTTATTTTGTTCCATTTCCATGTCTGTTACCTCATGTACAACTGACCCTTTGCTAAGCTCCTCCTTCAAAGCATTTCTGACCAGTCTTATCTTAGCAACTGTTTCTGTCTTCCACTTCTCTTACAAGTGTTTGCTTTTTTCCAATGAGAGTCTATGGGAGTAATGTGTGTTTGATAATTTTTTTGACGAATTTTATCGAAACTATCGAAAAAATATAAAAACGTTGTTGCTGGGTCACTTGTATTAGTGACATGAGGTACCTAGAAAGGATACATGTAGTGTTTTTTCTTTCTTAAAATCGTTAAATAAACATCAAGAAGATCATGCTATGGATTAAACTGTCCCAGCCTTCATTCCCAAATGAACATGTATAACATCAGCAAGGACACCTATATTCAAGGTAAATTAAAGCTAATAACATGACGTTAATACATATATGTATTATTTCAGATCTTAGTAAAGGCGATAGTAAATAAAGAGTTCACAGCATCACATTGAGGCAATCTCCCATTCATTACAACAGATAGTTCTGCAAAGTGAGCAACAGTAACTAAGGGAGGCGGAGCTTAGTGAAGGGTCAATAAGAATCGTTTAGTTTCCTGATAGTTGTGGGTGGAAATCACAAGAGACAGTTTTAGAGGTGAATTATGAAGTCACATCTTTGACCTTTACTACAATTTAGGACAAAGCCTTTAACACTGGCGACTTGACTTTCTACCTTTCTTTGTGAGAGACAATAATTTTTTGTTTTCTTTTTAAGTATCCCACTTATGGTGTCTTTATTCACAGACCCCCTCCAACCTACATCTACAATTTAACAAATGTTCCCAGTTATCCATCTTCTTCCCTTGGCACAGCCTGCAATCTACAGGCAGAAGACTAGACATGCTGTGACTGCTATTGTACCTCACGCACACACACATACGCACATACAGAGTACATCTGCTGGTCTTCAGGATAATGCTGCAAATGTTTAACATAAAGGGAGGCTTTGAGCTTCAGGCCGGCTCTAGATGATGATGAGGATGATGATGCAGCAGGCCGGGACAATGAACTGTGGAAATTCTTTGCTCTCCCACTGATCTTCCCTCCCCTGGCATCCCAACAAGCCTGTCAGACACACAGGATAAAAGGAGCAGCATTTTTCTCTCTGCTCATCCTTTCGTGGGCTCATACTGATCTGTTGAATACTGATAGTTGAAAGCTGAACTACCTGTTGAAATGTTCTCTTAAGATGCTCTCAATGACATATTGTGTGAGAAAGAGACCAGGAGAGACTGAGAGAGAGAGTTTAAAGGCTGAGCTAACAGAAGGGAGGTCTGTGTAGAGACGAAGGCAACCCAACCCATATGTACTTGTAACTGTAACAACTCGTCTGTGGTGGCATCGCAACCCATAAACTCTGTATAATTAGGTCACCTACTGTCTAACCACAAATAAGAAAACAGCCTGCATCATGCAACGAGCTGATTGTGCTGGATGAGAATGTTTTTGTCCTTTTAGTCTTTGTTTGATTCAGTTTCTCTATTGTGCTGGGAACCTTTGCTTAATGCCTCATTACAGCCACTAATAATCCAGTTCAGTCAAAGAGCATCGGGAAGGAAGAAAAACAAGCCACGTTTTATTGGATTAATTAGGACTATTCTGAAGACCACCTGCAATACACTAAACACGAGCAGGGAGAGAGGACCGATAGGACCGCACTGATAAGCACACAATGCATTTTAGCCACTATCTGTTTATGATTTTGTTATTGAACACGTCAGGCCATATTCCCATAAGTACATAGCATGCATTGCTGTTTCCATCCATTAAATATACACTGGCGGCCAAAAGTTTGGAATTATGTACAGATTTTATGGAAAGAAATTGGTACTTTTATTCACCAAGGTGGCATTCAACTGATCACAATGTATAGTCAGAACATTAATAGCGTGAACAATTACTATTGCAATTAAACTACTTCAAAGAGTTCTCATCAAAAAATCCTCCACGTGCAGCAATGACAGCTTTGCAGATCCATGGCATTCTAGCTGTCAATTTGTCCAGATACTCAGGAGACATTTCACCCCACGCTTCCTGTAGTACTTTCCATAGATGTGGCTGTCTTGTCGGGCATTTCTCACGCACCTTACAGTCTAGCTGATCCCACAAAAGCTCAATGGGATTAAGATCCATAACACTCTTTTCCAATTATGTGCTGTCCAATGTCTGTGTTTCTTTGCCCACACTAACCTTTTATTTTTATTTTTCTGGTTCAAAAGTGGCTTTTTCTTTGCAATTCTTCCCATAAGGCCTGCACCCCTGAGTCTTCTCTTTACTGTTGTACATGAAACTGGTGTTGAGCGGGTAGAATTCAATGAAGCTGTTCGCTGAGGACATGTGAGGCATCTATTTCTCAAACTAGAGACTCTGATGTACTTATCCTCTTCTTTAGTTGTACATCTGGCCTTCCACGTCTCTTTCTGTCCTTGTTAGAGCCAGTTGTCCTTTGTTTTTGAAGACTGTAGTGTACACCTTTGTATGAAAAGCCATTTCAAGCATTGTATAGACTTCATTCCTCAAAACAATGATTGACTGATGAGTTTCTAGAGAAAGCTGTTTATTTTTTTACCATTTTGGACCTAATATTGACCTTAAGACATGCCAGTCTATTGCATACTGCAACTCAAAAACAAACACAATTTTAAGCTTAATTTAATGAACCAAATAGCTTTCAGCTGTGTTTGATATAATGGCAAGTGATACCTAGTACCAAATTAGCAATTTAGCATGATTACTCAAGGATAAGGTGTTGGAGTGATGGCTGCTGGAAATGGGGCTTTTGTTTTTCATCAGTAATGTCCTGACTATACTTTGTGATCAGTTGAATGCCACTTTGGTGAATAAAAGTACCAATTTCTTTCCATAAGAGCAAAATCTGTACATTATTCCAAACTGTTGGCCGCCAGTGTATGGCAGCCATTTCAAACACCAAAAAGGCATTTATTCTCATTTTTATCTTTTCTTTTATACTCAGGCCATTAATGATCGGCTGGAAATAAAAATGACTTTTGCACTTTCTGTAAATAATGATTGATTTATCAATAGCGATGACCTCTTTCATAATTAATTAATCAGCTACTGCATAGTAATTAGTCAATGAATTCTGGTCGATAAAGCCTCACAATAACAGACTAGCTAATGGCTTTGCAATCTATCTTTTTTATGTTCATTTCTACTTGCAAATACTTTGAGTTCAGTTTGTTTCACTCATCAATCCCACCCCCCCCACAAACCACTATTTTCTGTAAATGTACACACACTTTTCCCAAACGAGGATGCAGAAGGACACTGAAATTATGTTAAGTCAAGACACAAAGCCCGAAAGAGCCAGATCTGCTCCTGGTTATTTGATTTAGGGTTTTAACATGCTGTGTAATCTAGAACATTTAAGGATTAGTTGTGTTTTATGTCCTCTCTGAGGTCTGCCATACACTTAAAAACTCTTTGTTCAGAGCCTGTTCAATGCCAAAATTTACTTGCGTGTGTTAGTAAATTTGTGTGTATGTATGTGTGTTTTATATGGAACCTTGGTTCTGCCCTCCATGTTGATTTGTGAGAAGCCACTAGAGGACCATCTCAAGGATATGCGCGTAACTGAAGTTTAATGTAATAATTTGTCGCAAAAGAGGCCTCAGTTTAGTCTTGTTCACCTTGATGTTCCAAAATCAAACCCGGCCCACTAGAAAGCTATCTAAATGCCAGCTCCAGTGCAATCAGATAATGCAAAACATATTCATAGACCTTGCAATGTTACTGCAGGCTCTATCAGAAACCACAATCACTACATATATCTTAGATAGACCTATGTTCAGCCTCTTTTTTTATTGCCCCACATTTGTTACTTTGATAATGCATTGAGGTGTTTGTGTTTCTCATAGTTGCATAATATCCCACTATAGGTCCCTTCAGGAAGAGATGCTGCTACAATATGATTCACTGAATTTTGCTCCTAACCCTCTTGACTTTCTTTGTTTCTTGGAACATGTAAGGGGAATTTAAAGAAACCTTAACAGGGTTTATTTGCCATCATGACTGAGTGAATAGTGACTCTCATCTGTCGAGCTCAAAAAGGGCAAAATATATTGCACTATATTTCAAATCACACAGAGAGACACGATCACATTGCGCGATGAACAGAGCAAAATTAATGCTGTTACTCACTTTGAAATCAAATAATTTATAAAGCGCTTAAATCATATATAACTTCTATGTCATTTACCTCAAACCTCATTTGTTCTTATTGCGTCTCATGATGTCATGTTGCATGTTTGATCACGAGACCACATTAGGTCATTATGGCAAAAAAATATATAATTTTTTTGAAAATTTGTGTTCCTCAGAAGAAAGATAGTGAAACAGGTTCAGAGCGACATTAGGGTGAGTAAATAATGACATAATTGTCTTTTTTGGGTGAACTTTCGCCTTTAACGTGCAATGTATTTGTGCAAACAGATTAGGCTCAAATCACACATTGTGTTCCCTGGTGGTAAAACAGTGGCCCTATTTGACAAATCAAAGATAATAACATAAGGACACCAGTCTGATTGCGGCATTTGCACCTTCTAATTAAATGGTGGTTTGCAGAGTTTGCAGAAAAGAGAAAACATTGTGAGGTAAAGATAAGACATAAATCCGGTTGTTTTGCCATGTTGCTTAAAAGGCTGAGTATTAACCACAGACTGTAAAGCTGCATGCCTCTGGGCCCTGTATGACAGTGCACTAAAGGAAGTCTCGGTGGCTTTTCAAGAGACACAGCGGCGGTGCACACGTTAATTAGAGCACACTGCTGCTGTTACACTACGTGTGACAGGTAGTATCAGACCGCTGAGACTCGATCGTTCAGTCTAGCTTCTGCTAACCCAGCTGCCCCAACCCGGAGAGAGAGAGAGAGGGGGGAAGAGAAAGCCAGGGGTCTGGGACAAGAAGCCACTGCCGTGTTTGCTGTCAGGCCTACAAGCTGTGGGCCACGACTCAATGGCACTGATCCAAATAGGTGAGACATTAGCATTGCTAGCAGAGGAAAAATAGGCAATGAAAGTTTGCAGAGCATCCAACAAATGTAGTTAACAGAGACATGCATCACTGAGAGAGGAACCAAAGCACTGAAATCCTAAATGTGCTATAGAGTTATTAAACAAAGTATTCAAAATTAATTTGCAACTATGAAAAGCAAAAATCTAAATGAATAAATAATCACATGGAAATATGAAGAACCATGTTAGAAAAAAAAAAATACACGTAGGCAGTACACAACATGTTGTCTTTTCATCTTTCCAAATTAAAATGTTTGACAAATAGCCCCCCCAAATGTGCTTGGTGCTCTGAAAATTTGGTTTGGAGTCATTCTCAGATATGCATTAAGCATGGCGATATTTAAGAGCAGATGTATTTAGATTTTAATGACTTTGTTGTATATGAGATAAGGCTGTTGGCACAAAGTTTCTACTAATTATACTGTGGAAAATATGCACTTTACTGATAATTGTCCCATAGTGATGCCTCTTATAAAGTATCCCCAGCATCAAATGTATTTATTAATTAATTAATTTATTTATTTATAGATGCAGACTATGTTTGTGTGTGCATAGTGTATGTGAGTACATATGAACTTAATACTTTGTGTGGCTCTGCAAGTGAGTGTGTATGTGTTAGTGACACCTTTATAACCATATGAAATGCCCTTTTTGATCAGAAAAATAATAATAATAATAATAATAATGAATTGACTTGGGAGCAAGGAAGACATATTAATGCACTTCATTTGCATATATTCGTCAGACGAGGCTATGTTCAAAAACAAACTGGATTCATCAGTTCATTTCACATCGTTCCTTTGTCTATCTGTATTTGTTATGTGGTAAAGATAAAGAAGGAAATCAAATTGAAGAAAAGGGCAAGCAGTTATCTCTCCAAATGAGCAACTGCTCATCATACCTCGCTTAAATCATAGACTTCTATTGCAGAAGGCATGCTAGCCACATTCAAAAAGGACCCTGTCTGAAATCTACTTGGAACAAAAGCAAGTTTAACTACTCGCTGCCCAAATAATCTCCAAAGTCATAAGGTGTCATACTAAATCTAAAAATCACCCAGCATTTTTGGGACTGAATGTTTGTCTTTGTCTGAGGACTGTTGCTTTAATTAGTTGACCCGGCAGAGCGAACCATCCGTGATTTATATTTGTCTTGCATTTTCTCCTGTATTACATTTTGCTGAATATCAAAAATCCTCACAGAACTGCTTAGCCATGTATAATTTGCAGTGCACATGCTTTTATGCGTGAGTGTGTTTATAACACAACCAGTCTTTAAGTACATAATACACCTACAGTGTATTGTTCACATCCAGATTCCAGCATTTTTTTTTTTTTTTTTTTGTTATAGCTCTGGACCAATGAGGAATGGCATTCAGCAGCAGCAGCAGCCCACAGTGTGTTTAGTGGCGACTGGAAGTGGCCTCAGTGTTTTTATTCATGTTGGAGAGATAAGACTGCAACCAACATGGCGTAGGAAGAGCAAATAGCTAAAGAACAGGCGGCCCTTATTAGAGTCCTTATGAGAGCATCAGCAAATATGTGCTGCAAGCCCACTGCCTGCTGCTGCTGCTGTGTTTGTGTGTGTGTGTGTGTGTGTGTGTGTGTGCGTGCTGATCTGTCTTTATGTATTTGTCTCAACAGTGCACTTTTTTATATAACTACCAGATCAGTAGGTTCCTTCAATTGCTCCTGCTTATCCACAAAGAAATCCAATATTTGTTTTCCTTTGAATTGGCTCATGTGAAAGACAGACAGGTGTGTTGGTACAGTGTTTTGAGGAGCCACTGCACTCACGTTAAAGAGCTAGCTGTCATACTTCCATTAGAAAGACTGAAATATAATGTGTCAGCAGCACATAAACTGCAGGGGCTGAGTCATTAGGTAGTCCCTCTCCAGTAAGTAAACTGGGTCAATCTTAACAATATACAAAGGTTTATTAATGACCAAAGGGTGTGGGTACCCTCCACCGCACACCTTACCCTGCCTCAGGCGATGATGAGTGTGCTGGAGAGAAATAGAGTATACGGGGACACCAGCATGTGTTTCTAAATAAAGGTGAAGAGGAGTGAAAGCTCTCACCTCTATCATTCTGAATCCAATTTTCAGAACATCTGCTCTCACCATTGTCTCTGTTCAAATGACCACAGTGTATTTATTATATGTTCATAAACACGTGTTAAAGCGCATAGCCACTCTTACACCATGTAGCATACTAATCAGCTTAATGAGATACTATACAATATTTTGTTGACCAAAGCAAAACTCTTTTTATTGTTTCTGAAGCTTGACCCTGTCAGTCGCAGGGGAATGCAGCAACATCATTATCCTTCCTTAAGACGGTGAGCAGCATTCTAAATAAGCACAACCAAGCCAGATGACAACAGGCACTGCTTGTGTATTCATTTTAGCCTGACAGTGCATTGGGGCACTCTGTGGCCATTTTAAATGACTGGGAAGCCTCTGATATATTGGGAACCGTTTCAATAACGCCAACTGTTGTTTTCTTCTCATCGGAAGCCACACAAGAGTGAGAGAACAGAGAGGGGAAAAAAAACAAGGTGAACACAATGATTTGCATCAAACATAATGTGCCTCTTAATGGAAAATTACGCCAAGACAAGTGTCGCAGCAGCGAGATAAGGACTTGTGTTTACTGGAGTAACCCCTTGGTTTTAAGTGCTATTGTTAATATCATAATTGTAGTTTTGAGGCGGCTTCATGACAATACCATTGCTCCGTTTCATTAAGGCGTGTAATTGGAGGGATTCTGATAGGATAGGACCAAGTAGCTTAATTATGTGGCGCCTTGCCGTGTTTACTGGGTAATTATTGCCTCCAAAATTGTGTTACTGTTTGAGAAAAAGTTCTGAGAGTTGCAGCTTCTCTCCCCAAGTGTGAGAGTACATGTAGTACTTCATAAATCAGACGGAGATGAACTCACTCTTTTTTTTTTCTTCACATTTGTCACTGAAGTGCAGTCATCGTTGTTAACCATTTGCTCACACCATATTCAGACTGCTGACACACAAAAGGGGGACTCAAGAATGATCTGAATTAACTTCCTTATGGTGTGATTTCCTTTGCCAGACAATGTAATATATAATTGGTGGAGTAGATGATTTACAAAAGAGTGAATCTTCTTACTGTTGAGTTTTTATTTCCATACGTACACCCACTTTAACAATAAATAAAAAAATAAATAAACACCTTTGTGTTTGTTTGTGCTAATGTCAAAGAATGTAATGTCTGAGACTGTGATTTAACTTGGAAATATGACCTTCACCACAGAAGCAGAAAGATTTATGTCAAAAGTTTTATTTTGTATTTTTTTTATGAAATCTGATACACGAGTGGGTGTTCATCACTAACCATTTGCAGACAATGGTGAGGTTGAGAAATTGTGCTACAACCTATTCTGTCCAAGTCACTGCACATGCTTTTGTCTATTGTTGATATTTGTTACGATGTACCTGATGTTCTTTATATCATTTTACATCTATATTGTGCAGTGTTTCCTGCTGATTGTCCACAGTGATAATACAATGAGTGCATCAATAATGCCTTAAGGTGTGTGTTGACTGAATACCTGCTGTTATGTGCTTTTGAATACCTGACTCAACACCAGTTTTTTTTTTTTTTTTCCTACTAGGATGGAGGACTCTAGTTTGTGCCTTGGTGTATCCTCTGTGGTCTCGGATGCTGACAACCATCTTAGCAACGTAGTACTTAATGGCCGCTACCCAATCAGTCAGAAACTGCACCAGCTGACTGCCCAGCTGGGTCATGCCTTTCCTGAACTACAGAGTCGCCAACAGATCCCAGAGGAGAAGGCAGCCACCCCACTGGATGAGAAAACCCATGCTGCCTTAGCTAGTCAGCCAATCAGCAGTCAGATGGCCTTACTGGCCAACCAGCTTAACCGTGACATGGATGTGGGTGCTCTGAGTGGTCTCAATGGCCGTGTTGATTTGCAACAATTTCTGAATGGGCAGAACTTAGGAATCATGTCACAGATGAATGACATAGAAGATGATGCCCGCAAGAACCGCAAATATCCTTGCCCGCTATGTGGTAAACGCTTCCGCTTCAACAGCATTCTGTCTCTTCATATGCGTACACATACTGGAGAGAAGCCCTTCAAATGCCCCTATTGTGACCACCGAGCAGCTCAGAAGGGTAACCTGAAGATCCACCTTCGTACCCATAAGCTGGGGAATCTTGGTAAGGGCCGTGGTCGTGTACGTGAAGAAAACAGGCTTCTTCATGAACTGGAAGAGAGGGCCATTCTGCGTGATAAGCAAATGAGGAACAGCCTGCTGCAGCCCTCTCAACCTCTTCCACCCCACATGGGTATACAAGGTCACAACCAGCAACAGCCCAGCTCTGCCTGTGGAATGCTCACTCCAACTAGTCTTGGTGGCTCACCTGATACACTGACCCAGCCGTCTGCCTCACCTAAGCCTGCAGGTACCAACCTTCAAGATGATCAAGCCCTCAACCAAGCCCAAGGGTTCCGCTGCACTTTCTGCAAAGGTAAATTTAAGAAACGTGAGGAGCTAGAGCGCCACATTCGCATTCTCCACAAGCCCTACAAGTGTACCCTGTGTGAATTTGCTGCCTCCCAGGAGGAGGACCTCATCAGTCATGTGGAGAAAACTCACATCACAGCAGAATCAGCCCAGGGACAGGGAACAGGGGCAGGCAGTGGAGAGAAGCCCACCAATGAATTTCGCTGTGAGGTCTGTGGCCAGGTCTTCAGCCAAGCTTGGTTTCTGAAAGGACACATGCGGAAACACAAGGACTCCTTTGAACACTGCTGCCAGATCTGTGGACGTCGTTTCAAGGAGCCCTGGTTCCTGAAGAATCACATGAAGGTCCACCTCAATAAGCTGGCCATCAAGAGCAAGCCCCCTGTTGGTGGAGGAGCTGATGATAATGGACCCTCTGTTAACAACATGAGTAGCCTGGCTCAAGAAGCCCATGCCAACCTATATTCACGTTACATTTCTTGCCTGCAAAGTGGATTTCTCTCACCCGACAAGCAAGGCCTGGCTGAACAGCAACATCATATGCTGGCCAAGGCTGGTATAGCTATGAAGGAGAAGGAGATGCTCGGCAAGCTCCTAAGCCCAATGGCCAGCATTGGCCATGGCTTAGGAGAAAATGAGAAGCGCTCACTTTTGGGTTGCCTGAACTTGGTTCCCCCTCTGAAGTCAAGCTGTATGGAGCGCTTACAAGCTGCTGCTAAAGTGGCAGAGATGGACCCCTTGAACAGCTACCAAGCCTGGCAAATCATGGCACGTGGAATGGCCATGGAACGCTCCTTCATACCAAAAGAGCAGCATCATGGAGGGCACGGACAAGAAGATGAACTTGCCAGTGCAGCTGGGATTGTTCCATTTGGGAAAGACAAGCATGAGCACCCAACCTTAGGTTCTAGTGATGGTTCCAAGCAGAAGCAACACCCTGAAGTTCTACATGGAGTGAAGACCAGTGCAGGCATGATGTCCTTGAAAGATGAGGGTGTAGGCTTTGATAACCACCGTGAGTTCTTGCCTCACCATGGGGGTCTAGGCCTGGGCCAAGGGCTTGAGTACAGCCTGGCCGGCCTGAAAGAGAAACCAACTGAGTGTCCTGACTGCGGCAGAGTCTTTAGAACCTATCACCAAATGGTGGTCCACTCCAGAGTGCACAGCAAAGACCGTCGAACCCTAGAAGAGAGCTCCCAGCAAGGTCTGGACGAAAGGCGTGGCTCAGCAAGCGACCCTGAGTCTCAGTCCATCAGCCGATCCACCACCCCAGGCTCTTCCAATGTGACGGAGGAAAGTGTTGCTGGAGGAGGACACTCCCAAACAGGCAGTGTTCAGGATGACAGTCCCCACCCATCTTCTCCATATTCTGGTAAGATCTGTTCAACAGACTTCTGATTTTCCTCATAAAAACAAAATAGCAATCCCACTGAATAAACAATAGTCAAGGATATCAAAATACTTAGTAGAGACTTTGATTAAATAAATGAGCTTTTTAGTCAACTATCTGGTATTACGGTCACAAAAACTTGGGTGACCACCACATGGTTTCTGTAATACTGTAGTACATTTATACAGCACTTTCAACAGTGGTGATTATCTATTGGCAGCTCTTGTGACACAAGGTATGCTTGACAGTTGGATATTACAGTTCATAGAAAATGGGTGATTGTAAGGATGTTGTGTCAGGAAGTTGGAATCTGCTAGAAATGTAGATAAAATGCCAATGTAAATCTGAGCAGCACATTTCATTTCATGACTCTTGACGTTACTGTTCAAATACCCATCAAAGCCTCTCAGAGTGCACTCGAATAAGTTTACATCATTCCTCACTTGTGTTTTAACTGTGAAAAAGCTGAGACCTAGCTAACACAAATTCATTAATTTGGCCTTCTTTTAGCAGTGGATCCATAAAACTCACCATTAATACACATCCATATTCCATTATCTCAAGCTATATGGATGTATGGAAATGTTATGTATAATTAAAACATCCTTCACCTGGGGAAAGGACAACAACCCCTCCCTAACTGAGGAACTCAGAGCTTGTGAGATAAAATGTATGTTTAGTAGGATTAAGTGAAGCTGCAGCTAATGATTACAGAAGTTTTAAAGGTAACTTTCTCATTCCTCAGGGTAGTACACCACTGTTAAGCAGCCTGGCTGTTAATTAGGTCACGTCTATGTGATAATCAGTTAGCTTAAGCTAAACAAGACCCTAATTAAAGATATACATATAAGCAGGTCAAAAAAAAAAAAAAAAAAAAAAAAAATCATTTGCTGGGTAAAACATGCTTTTAAGTCATAAAAAAATGTCTAATATAATATATATATATATATATATATATATATATATATATATATATATATATATATATATATATATATAAAATGTGGCTTAGCTTAAGGCTGTAAGCAACTTAATTTCAACAGCAAAGAATAAATTGTTTATTTATTCCCAGTCCTTATCACCCTCATGTAGTGAGATGAGTTTGAACATGCAATGGGCTATGTTTATTTTAATCTAAGAAATAATAACAGACAACCCCCACCACAATTAGGAATTAATGAATATGAGAAGAAGATTAAACCTATTTTCTTTACTGAGACTATTAAACCTAAACTCTCGACAGGAAGCGGGCTATGTTAAGGAAGTAATTATCCTGTGAATTTTAATGCAGGAAGTTTCATTTCTTTTGCATCTCTTTTACTACTACTTTGAGATATAGCTCATGGCATTTTATAAACTCATCTCAAGCCTTTGTGAGATTGGCAGGGTATTTGGAATTAAAGTGATAAGTGTTTAAGAATAAAAGGTTAAGTACTAACTAAATCATGGGACAGAGAATGAATATACCATTTGTTTATTGATTCTTCTTCACTCTCATGGTATTTATCATACATGAGTAGACCAGTTTTTAAGCCACACAAGTCTGATAAATTGATGATGTTTTGCTAATGTTGCCATACTTAAGATTTTCTTTCCCTCTCTTTTGCCCATCCCTTTAGCACTCATTTGCTTTCTATTTTCCTATATGCTCTTTCTCTTTGTCTGTCTCTCCATGTATTTAATATACAATAATACTGTTCATATCAATCATGGAATAATCATATCATCTCATATTTTATCTCTTTGATATTTTTATATGAGAAGTACTACAATTATAAATTCATAATGTTTTATTTAGAAAATATTCTTAATGAAAAAAAAAAAAAAAAAAAAACCTGCATAAATAAAGGCACTTTTTTATATTTATTTGAGAATTATTATTATTTTTTTATTTTTTTATGGCCTCGTGTCTGTAAAGATTTGTTCCAGGTTGGTCAGATGACCTTTGTGCACATGCCACTGTTAATTAGATTTAGATCTTTGAAATAGTCTTATGTTTTTGATCATTAGGCATGTTTAGCAGGCTGAAACAGGTTCCCTTGCTGAATATCTATATATTATGCACAATCCATTCTCCTTCTTTTACAATGCCCAGTGCCCACAGCAGTCCCACAGCATGATGCTACCACCACCATACTTAACCATAGGTATGGAATTTTGCTCTTACTGTATTTCTCAATAAAATCTGGTCTGATACTGCAGCTGGGCCACTAAAATGCTTTTTGGCAAACTCCAGACATCGGCTTATATGATTGTTAAGTCTGACTTGTTTTGTGACAACCTCCCATAGATGCCAGAGATATGCTTCGCTTATATAATGAATTACTGGTGCACCAATAACATAGAGAAAATAATAATAATAATAATAATAATAATAATAATAATAATAATGGAAATGTGTAATTCAGTACATACGGATATACAGTACCTGTTCTTTTTTTCTCTCTACCTCTCTCTCTCCACCCTGCATGTGAGGTAGTGTCAAGTTAGAGTGTGATCACCAGCTAAAATTCCTCATTGCTGCCCAGCTCAGTTGGAGTGGGCAGGGAGCTCTCACTGTGAAGTGGGCATAATGCCAGTCCACCCCTTGTCTTGAGATTGACCTTCAGGTCTTTTTGCTTGCAAGCACAGGAAGGTGCATGTGTTTATGGAGGAATGATTCCATAGTAGGGGGCAGTCAGTTTGGCAGATTCTCTGACATACCTATTAAAAGTATGCATACACATGCTCGAGGTGCTGCACCATCAGGCCATGTCACCAAGCATGTACTTATCAAACCCCAAACAAAGCTAAAGGTGTGATATACAGGGAAGGAAATGTTGCACTGTCTATGTGCCTACCGGTGCTTTCGTGTTATGTTGTTAAATGTTAACTTTATTAATCCCACAATTGTAAAAAGGTGGAGAAAAAATATATTTCTTCTCCCACAAAGTGATTAAGTGCCTGACTTTTAAATAGGAAGGATGAAAAAAAAAAACAAAAAAAAAAAAAACAAACAAACAAAAAACATTGTAATACCCAATTTTTTTCGATATGCATGTGTTCTCTGATTTAAAAAAAAAAAAAATGTTGGTGTGTATGGGGTGTATGTTTACGTACTATGCAACAGGATGTGGCCTATCATACCTCTGTTTTACTTTTAATATCTCACACGTTCCTCTAACCCAAAGAGAACAGACTTCCTTTATCATCTGTCAATTTTATTTGTTTTGTTTCACCCTCTCTTTAATGTACGGCAGCTTCATCTGCTATCACCCTTCAGCAAGCTCACCCAACCTCTAAACCACCTACCCACTGCAATTTTGAGTTAAACTTGAATTACAGTAATCAACAATAACATCTCAACTGTGAAAGAAGGTCGACACAATCGCTTTTGTCTTTGACACTGTGCTTGTTTAAACAGAGACAGATAAAAAAGGAAAAAAAAGTTGCCTCAGAAATGTCCTCTAAAAGCCTTCCTCCTCTCTTCTCAATAATCAACCTTTAAATATGCTTCTTGCAATAGAATTTTCAGGCTCTGTACATCCCTTCTACCTCTTTCCTTCTCTCTTCTTTAGTTTATTACATTTCTCCCCATTCTCTTTTATTTCTTATTACCATTATAAGATTGGCTTGACTGAGTAGGGGATCTATTGTTACTTCAGATTCTGCACTCTGAATTGGGCTTCATAAACAAAGGGGGGGGGGGGGTTGGGCTTATTCCTGATAGTGTTTCAGAATTCATTATTGTAGGTCTTTGAGTGACAGCTTAGAGAGAGAGAGAGAGAGAGAGAGAGAGAAGGGGTGAGAGGGAGTCTTAGCCATACACTGAATGCTAGAACACACCACTGAAACACACACACACACACACACACACACACACTTACACACACACACACACACACATACTATGTTTTTATATCATTGTGGGGACTCTCCATACTCTCCATAGATTTTATACAGATCTAATGATAATTTCTATTCCCTAACCCTACCCCTAAACCTATCCCTCACAGAAACCTTTCTGCATTTTTACATTTTCAAAAAAAACATTGTTTAGTATGTTTAATAAGCCATTTCCCACGTGGGGACCACTGGCTGGTCCCCACAGTGTAGGTGATCTCAGGTTTTACTATCCTTGTGGGGACATTTGGTCCCCACAATATAGTATAAACATGTACATACACACACACACACACACACACACACACACATACACATACACATAAAAGAGGTCGAAACAAAGGCTGAACTAACAGTGATGTTATCAGACACAACAGCAGGTCAGAATTGGGTTAAAGTGAAAGGAAGTGTTTTTTTTTCTGTCATAAATATGTCAAACATTATGATTATGATGATTATTATTACTATTAATTATATTTAACATTGACTATATATATGTGTTACTACACATAACATTTCTATTATCATGCCCTGCATAACACCTACAAAATGCTTGTGTAAGATTAGACTCCTCTCTTGTTTATACAGTCATTGGGTACAAAAAACACATCATTGGTACTCATCACTCCTGTCTGGACACATATTCTCATTAACCTAGACCCAGATCTCAATACTACCAATTTGAGAAAAATTTGTGAAAAAGATTTTGTCTGTATGAATTCCCCCTTTCTACTGCTGATCTCTGTTGCTTAAGGCAGTACTCCTGCCCCCCCCCCCCCTTTTTTTTGAGAATACCCCCATGTCTAAATATTTTTAAGAGGAAGAGCATTTCTAACATGGCAAGGATTATCAGTATATCCCCAGGTCCTTACTGCTTGCCACAGTTTTGGGGAAACACTTGCTCCATACAAATTGAAATTGGATTTGCCAATGGATGCCTTAGGTTATAAAGCATGGATATTCATCTAATTACACAATTACAAATTGGTGTAATTACACATGCAGACTTACTGTTACAATGTAATTGCAGTGTAATTAAAGTCGAAGTAACCCAAACTGCTGTGCAAAATGTTTGACTATCCACATGCATGTGGAAAAACAGTCCAATTCACCCTATCACACCAGTCTTTCTGATCACATGGTTTGTAAATTACATCACTTTCCTACATTTATGTTTATTGCTCTGCTATTGGAAATTACTTTTTGCAAGCCATTTCCAATAAATATCAACATTTTCTTGTTTAGTTGTTTTTGTGCTTAAGATCTCACAGTATTTGAAATAGTGGTTCTAAACATTCACAGACAGTATGTGGAGAAGTCTGTTTTTACGGTTAATGACTTAAACTGAGCCCTAAAATTACATAGAATAGCTTTGTGAGAGAGACAAAATTACTCAAAAGTATTACTTATTATTAACGACATCTCTCTCTCCCTCTCCTTCTATCTCTATCTATCTTTCTTCATTTTTTTCAGATCTTTAACATGAGGACAGATTACATCTCTCTCTTTCTCTCTCTCCATCTCTTCCATGTGCTAATTAGGAACCTGTAGACCTTGGAATAATTATGTCAATGTTTATTCCTATCATTCACCTTTATTATACTTCATGCCCTCTGTCCTCTCACCCAGCATGTATCACTCTCACATTTGTTTTCACACCTCGCATATTTTGTCTTAATGTTGCATCTAGTCTTCATACACCGATCAGCCACAATATATTTAAACCACCTGCCTAATATTGTGTAGGTCCCCCTTGTGCTGCCAAAACAGTGCCAACCCGCATCTCAGAATAGCATTCTGAGATTGATATTCTTCTCACCTCAATTGTCCAGAGCGGTTATCTGAGTTACTGTAGACTTTGTCAGTTCGAACCAGTCTGGCCATTCTCTGTTGACCTCTTTCATCAACAAGGCATTTTCATCCACAGAACTGCCGCTCACTGGATGTTTTTTGTTTTTGGCACCATTCTGAATAAATTCTAGAGGCTGTTGTGTGTGAAAATCCCAGAAGATCAGCAGTTACAGAAATACTCAAACCAGCCCATCTGGCACCAACAATCATCCATGCGATTATCTAATCAGCCAATTGTGTGGCAGCAGTGCAGTGCATAAAATCATGCAGATACAGGTCAGGAGCTTCAGTTAATGTTCACATCAACCATCAGAATATGGAAAAAATGTGATCTCAGTGATTTGGAGCGTGACATGATTGTTGGTGCCAGACGGGCTGGTTTGAGTATTTCTGTAACTGCTGATCTCCTGGGATTTTCTCTTGAATTTACTCAGAATGGTGTGTGGCAGGGTGAGCAAGAAACAGACACAGTGGGTGTGGCGTCAAACCTCGGAGAGGCATTTATTGGAAACAATAATAAACGTAAAAATGTCCAAAAGGGGTAATAAAGTGTCCAAGGGGGAATAGTGTTCATAATAAAAGGGGGAATCTGGCATCCTTGCAGTGAACGGGGCTCCGTGAAAAGGTTGGGTAGTGTTCATAGGATAGCCCAGTCACGGGCTGGGTCAGTCGACCGCTTACGCTCCCCTCCAAGGTCCATGGTGTGTGGGGCATCTAGCCCGTCGGCATCAACGTGAGCAGTCCACCCCCGGTGACTCATTACAACGTCCGGGGGTCCGAAGAACGGGTCCGGCAGCGCGTCCACTCGTCCGATCCCTCCCAGCTCTGGTCCTGGGCGTGCGTGGATACCAGTGTGTGCACACATGGAGATTTGAAGCCGGCCCCCCCGAGAAGAGGTGCGCACTGTGTTTTAAAGACAGCGGTGATGAAGCATTATCACCGCTGACCAAACGAGGCTTATTAATTATGCACCTCTTCTTGCTCTCCCGCCCAACTCCCGTCTTGAGCCTGGCTGAAGGGCGGCCCTAAGAGGCGGGGCGATGATGATGAGCCAGAGGGGCGGATCATTCCGCCACAGGTGCCAAAAACAAAAAACGTCCAGTTTTTAATTAGCACATGGAAGAGATGGAGAGTGAGAAAGAGAGAGAGAGAGAGAGAGAGAGAGAGAGAGAGATGTAGTCTGTCCTCATTTTAAAGTTTTGGGAGAGCAAAAAATAAAATAAAATAAATAAAATAAAAAATAAAAAGAAGTTTTGGTGGTACGAGGTTGACCTACACCATATTAGGCAGGTGGTTTTAATGTTGTGGCTGATCGGTGTATGTGAGTGTGTCATTTAGATACTGAAGCTCTTAAATCTGTCATCCTATTTTATTTATTTAATTAATTATGTATTGTAGTAAATGTAATAAAAAGCACAAAAAAAAAAAAAAAAAAAATGTCATGGTGTGTGAGTGAAATGTTATTACACTGCTTTATTTCAGGACAGTGGGTCAGGACTCTGGTGTCTTTAAATGATAAAAGTTCTATTCACCGTGCTAATTGTCACTGTGCTCAGTTGATTGACATGTCTTAGATAAATGTAGACTTAGTATTTTTGTGCACGCTTGAACAATAAAAGGGCAATTTATTTCCCCTTAGCAGAAGCTCATTTGATTTTGCATGCTCACTTTTCTCTGTTTCCCTTGTTAAACTCTCTCTTTCCCTTTTGCTCTTTCTTTCTCTCAATTTGTAAATATTACCCATAGTGGGAATTAGCATTTCTTTTTTTCCCCACTATATTTAAAATTCCAATTGTATTCCAAAGTGTATATGAAAAAGCTGCAGTGAGTGTCGTTTCTCTGCACTCACTGTACCCCTGTAAGGCTATCAACGGGCAGTCCTTATGAAACATTTATCAGTCTGTTTTATGTCTTAATGATCCTGTTAGGATTCCCTGCTTGGTTATGGAGACAATGGCAAGCTATGTACTGCTCAGAGGAAGAGAGAGAGAGAGAGCGAGAGAGAGAGAGAGAGAGAGAGAGAGAGAGAGAGAGAGAGAGAGAGAGAGAGAGAGAGAGAGAGAGAGAGAGAGAGAGAGAGAGAATTGTAACCCACATGCAGTATACCCGATTTTAATTCCATGTCTTTGCCAAAACATTGCTTACCTTTGCATACAAGCCTCCTTGGCAGAGCTGGGCTTTTTCATCAGTCTTTTCATTTCTGTTTTATGTTTTTATAATTAAAACATAATATTTATCTTTCCCCAACAGAAGGCTGTCATACTAAGGGAGGTAGAGAGTTTGAATATTAATATTTTAAATGCATCAATGTGACGTCTTTCAGCCGACTGGAAAATATGTCAGCGCTTTAAATGCAATAATGTGATCTTGTATACTATTAATTGTACGTGTTTCAAAAACACACCATCTTGACTAAGCCATATGAAAATGTCATTATCAGGCTGCTGAGGAATTTCTTTTTTATTTCCCTTAAATCGAATAGTAGACACAAGTGTCATTATTGTCAATTCCATTCTTTTCAGAGGACAACAAAAAGTTGTTTGAATGAAACTTTATTTGATGAAAGGTTGGCTGTTTTTGTGTCTGGTGAGCAGAGGGCGACAGCTGTCTTACTCTGTCAGAGCTGAATTCCTCTGGAATGATACCGCCTCTCTCTCTCTCTCTCTCTCTCTCTCTCTCTCTCTCTCTCTCTCTCAAACCAGTGCATACAAATGGCATATCTGGGTGGGAGGGCGCTTTGTTTGAACAAGTTAACTTTGGCATGATTGGGGTGCCTCCCATGTGAAAGAGCAAGTGAATACATTGACCTTTGTCTCATTAAATATGGAGGACCAGCCATATGATACCATGACAGAAGAATCCTCCTTTTCCATTTGCCTTTGCTTCTTGCTGTCTCTGTTGCTCTCTCTCTCCATCTCTCTCGCTCTCTCCTGTTTACCCGTCTTTCTTTCACACAGTTGCGTAAACACAAGTTACAGAGGTGCAAAGCAAGAACATTGTCTACATTTAAAGCAGTATTTGGAGAGAAAGACACATGTGTCAAAGTCCCCCCTTCTCTCCTAGCCATGCTGTGTCAAAGGGGGCTTTACGGGCATTCATCATGCACTGATGAGTATCTCTCTCTCTCTCTTTCTCTCTCTCTCTCTTTCTCTCTCTCTCCTAACCCCATTGACAGGCCACATAAAAAACCCTTTGTGTCAACATCACGGCACTGACATGAGGCAGATAATGACATGAAAAGTTTGACTCTTCTTCTCTACCCACCACCCTTCTAATCAAAAGCAAAATAAGGGTTAGCAAAATATAAAACTGGGCAAAAAAAGTCCACGGATTAAGATCTTCATTTTCTCTTTTTTCCTTTTTTTTTTTGGCCTGTGCATTCCAATTGTTCTTAAAATATTTGGCAATGTCAATTAGTAAGTGAGCAGAGCTAGCTGATGAACACAATTTTCCACTAGACTGAGCACCCTATTGTTGTGGAGTGAGGAGCAGATTTCTGAGGTCATTATCATTCCCCGTTAGCCTGGCCCAGCTGCTCCTCTCGGCTTTAGAAAAACTCCACACCACGGCTCTGGTAGCAGGCAGCAACAGGGGGCCTTGAGAGAGAGAGGGAGAGAGAGAGAGAGAGAGAGAGAGAGAGAGAGAGAGAGATGGAAGGAAAGGAGGGAGAGCTGGCAGGAGAGAGAGAGAAAAAGAGTGAGAAAGAGAGAGAGGTACGTAGTATGTTAAAGAAAAAGTGTGGCCGCAATGAAATGCAAGGATGATTAGGGAAGCTCAGATGAGCACATGATGGTCAGATCACCTTAATAAAGCCTAAAGAGAAAGATTGAAAAAGACAAGCTATGCCACGCAATGAAATTAGAGAGGAAGAAACGGGGAAAAAGAACACGAGAGCAAGGGGATGGAGAAACAAAAGGAGAGAAACGCTAGGAAATACAGCGCTTGGTGGGAATTAAAAAAATCAGTCATACGCTTCTTGGAGCCAAATGCCAAACGTGGAGATTTTGAAGGCAAAAATTTGGATGGTATTGCAACTCAGGGAAATAAAGATCCAGAATGTCATACTGCTCTGGTTGGGCAAACCTCTCCCCCAACAGACCCCTGTACTGGCAGGCAAGGACAAGAGAGAGCAGCCCCAGCGAAGCCATCCTGTCTGCAGTAGAGTAACTACAATGAGGGAAATATGAACACATGGTGGAAGTAAGGCAGGGGTGAAAATGAATGCAGTTCTAAATGAGTGAAAACACTGTATGTGTTATGAGGAAGGAAAGCTCATGAATGTCTAAAATAATGACAGCGAATGAGCGAGCAGGGAGCACATGTGAAAGAAACACGAGAACGTGGAGTGGAAAAAAACTGGGAGAAAAACAATTATGCATTTATATAAGCAATACAAATGTATAGTCATAAACATTGTTTCTTTTTCTCTCACTTTCCTCAAGTTTAAAGGGTTAGTTCACCAAAAAATGAAAATTCTCTCAGCATTTACATAATTTTCATTCACCCTCATGCCATCCCAGATGTGTATGACTTTCTTACTTCTGCAAAACACAAATTAAGATTTTTAGAAGTTTAGAAGTTCTCACCCAAAACCAACTGGATCACTTCAGAAGACATTGATTAAACCACTGGGTTTGTATGGATTACTTTTATGCTGACTTGATCTCCTTTTTGGAGCTTCAAATGTCTGGTCACTATTCACTTGCATTGTATGGACCTACAGAGCTGATATATTCTTCTAAAAATCTTTGTTTGTGTTCTGCAGAAGAAAGAAAGTCATACATATGTGGGATGGCATGAGGGTGAGTAAATGATGAGAGAACTTTATGGTGAACTATCCCTTTAAGTTCTCAAGCCTATTCAGGGCATGTGTGAATTACATCATGTCTGTTTATAATTTTATTTATTTATCACACATTATACATTTGCACATATACAGTGAAATTATTTTTTTAACATATCCCAGCTAAGCTGGGGTCAGAGTGCAGGGTCAGTCATGATACAGTGCCCCTGGAGCAGATAGGGTCAAGGGCCTTGCTCAGGGGTCCAACAGTGGCATCTTGGTGGTGCTGTGGCTTGAACCCCTGACCTTCTGATCAGTAACCCAGAGCCTTAACTGCTGAGCCACCACTGCCCCTTCAGGTTATTAAAGCAGAGGCCAGTTTAATTGCAGAATCCATGTTTTATTGGAATAAAGCTTTGACACCTGTAGGACTGAATGAATTGTCATGATGAGTTCTATTCCTCACCTACTTAGCTCCCCTACAAAACAATATGGTGGCCCACTTCAGCTAGTAATGCACTTTATCAAATTGACTTGGTGTCAGAGCATCACATATCTGAAAATGTGGAATGAACTTTGAAAAAGCAGGAAAAAAGTCTTCTCTGTGGACCTTTTTCAGCGTAGCACCATTTAAATTTTTGGCGGGAAAGAAAACAAGGCTTTGAGGGAAGGACTTATTCTCTCTTCAATGACAAGCACTGTATAAAGTTGTTTAAAGATCCTGGGTCACATCTAATTTTCACATCATGTGTTGACTTTTTTCAATGTTTCATCAGCTGAACAATCAACACCCATTTAAACAACAATACAAGCCATTGAAGAGACTGTAAGTCAATCCCTCACAGCCTTATTTTAATTCCCTTTAAAAATTAAAGATGGCGCTACTCTGAATTAGGTCTATTATTTTGGCTTAATTGTCGAGAGAGTTTGAATAAATGAATCTGGGAATTGTTGTATTAATGGAGGACTGGATGAATGTATTATATTTAGTGCTATGCTTAACAGAGCACAGGTTTGCCACTCTCCTTTACCAACACCAATATTCCACAACTACCTGGATGATTTGAGAGTAGCCAAAATGTGCCATCTCATTTCCTGCTCTTTTCAAAGTTCATCTCACATTTTCAGAAAAGTAATGCTTTGGCATCAAGATATGTTTCCTTCCTCACTAACTAAAGCAGGCCACCGCATTGTTTTGTGACCGCTGACAGTGACACTAAGTGGCACTTTGAAGATGACTACCTCCTGTTTAGAGTGATTGATTCGTGATTAATAAGAGGTGAGTTATTTGATCTGGAGTGGAGGGCACTGTGGCATCTTCACTGGAGTATGTCTATGCTTTACCCCTTTCCATTCTCACAGGAGAGAGCTGACAAGATTCCCCAGAGGAGTGACAGATTTGACTCATCAGCACGGTGGGGCTATCTGTTTCCTTCCATGCAGAGACACTCGAATCATCGCCACCCTTCTCCCCCAAAAATGATACCATTGCATTGGGTCTTTAATCTACCAATTCAGATGTCTACACAGAGCTTTGTGTGAAATTTGATGTTCTACCAGCTGCCTTTTATTCTGCATTGATTAAAACAGCACAAGAGGAGGATGAAGTGTTTTATTCATTCTCTTCAAAACATCCTCATACCTGCATCATTGTTTCCAAAGGAAGCTTTTTTCAGATGATGAAAGCCCCTTTGACTCAAAGAAAAAGAGAGAAATATATATATATATATATATATATATATATATATATATATATATATATATATATATATATATAAAGCTCTCTCACTTTTGTACTTGCCAGCTGTACATTTTAATGTGCTCCCAGAAGCATTTTCTCTCTTCCCCGTTCTCTTGGCACACCATCTCCCTCTTGCCCCTTTCCCACACTCGCCGTCTATACGTCTTATCCTTCCCTCACCTACCTGTAGAAAGTTTGTGTAGTTGCACGGCACGGCATCAAAGCATTACTCTCAGCTTGCAGCTGCCAAGCTCCTCGTCTCCTGTTAGCAGGCATCCAGCTGTCAGGCGCAGAGAGGGGGAAAAGAGGGAGGAAATCTCTCACCAGCCATATGGTACTCGGCTCTGCCGCAGCCTCGCCGCTCCATGGGCAAATGGCAAACTCATAGATCTCATCAACACTCCTAATATCCATCTTGGAGAAAGAGAATATTAGCCTTTTCACCCTCCTCCATCCAGGCCTGACTCGGTTGAGGAGTGGGCTCCTAGTTAGTGTGAATTGCTGCTTTCTCACATGTGCCCTCATTGGGCGGGAAGGGGAGAGTGCATTTCTGGAAGGGTTTTAAGAATGGATGCTTGCCATTTACTGTGACTTGATTTTTGATCTCGTAAAGCACAGATGAATGAAAATCCCTGAACAGGTTGTAGTGTTTGAAAAACGGTGCGAAAAGCAGACACATTAAAGATTCTGCGTGACTGACCCTCGAGAGTTCGGCTTCCATGTTCGGTCTATTAGCAGGATGCTATGTCTACTCTCTTAATCCTAACAGGCCTGCAATATCAGACTCTGCTGCTTCACTGTAAGTGGTGCCTTATGGCAGCACAAGCTGCAGCGAAGCAGTGGAATTATGCGTACATTACCACATAAGGCTGAAAACACTGTCAAAACCAGCACGGGTGAATCCGGCATCCTTATGCATGCACCGTTTCGGAGTTTACCTTGAGCAGAAGGTACATAGAGTAATTGGTGCTGGGAGAGAACATGTTTGTGAATTGTACTATTAATGGATATTATTTGAAGGGAAAGGTGGTGTCTCTTGCCGAAGAAAAGAGAGAAAATAAATCCGAACTGAATTTCGATGAATTTCCGATGAATTTCTTTTATTTATTTTATTCCACAACCCAAACCTGAAGCGTTCGCCACTAGGAGTGAGAGCTGGGGAGATTAATATGGCGGTTGCAACGTTTTGGAGGGACGGTAACATTAATGGTCCCACTGGGTTTTTAATGAGTGTTGTGCCCCAAACAAAATTAGCTAATTAGTGTTATCATCCATATATCAGGCCATACGCATACACACAGATCTACCCTCACACACACACACACACACACACACACACACACACACACATTTTAACTCATACACACAGCATCACACTGCTCCTCTGTCACAAAAGAATCTACCCTAACATTACAGGGCACTTCAGTTCAAAAAATGGCTTGCAATGGCCTTCTGCCTCCCCATTTTACACAATCACTCATGATTGAGGTGTAGTTGACTTATTGATATGGAGTTTAGATATAATCTTTTGTTTTCCTATTGTTGGCGTCACTTTTGCTGCACAGAGCAACACAGGAAATTCACATTCAATGTTGTGACACTGATACATATAGCCACAAACTGTAAAATTATAGCCCACACAGTGGAAAATACGATCGGGTTTATGTATCTCAGTGCAAACAGCCTAGACATATGATATTGCTCTTAAAATGTCTTAAATGTCCAGGGATCCATGTAGGTTGAATGAAATGAAATTGAAAGAAAGAAAGAAAGAAAAAGAGAGAAAAAAAGATAAATCTTTTATTGGGACACAACACTTGTTACTTTCGGGTAAGCTAGTGTTTGTCACGCCATTTCCTCACATTTGAGCTCACTCGCTGACCTCCACTTTATTTATCTGGCATTAAGCCTATTATAAAATCAATAAACAATTGTGTCTTTTTCCCCTTTAAATCTTTTTTCTCCTCTGTATATCCTCTGTAATCGGAGAGGAGAAACAGATATCAGCCTTTTTCTCTCTCACATCTGTGGTGGTAGCAGGTACCGGCACTGTGACCTGTCTTTGAAAAAAACACTTTCGTCCACAAGCATTTTGGCCTCCTATGTCCTGTACCATTATCCAATAATGTCCATTCATGCAGTGCTCCAGTGACCCAAGGCTAACCCTGAGACCTGCTCCTATAATAATGATACTCCACAATCATGCTACGCTTAAGCCAGTTGCACTTCAAAGCACCTGCTGTCCTATCAGATCTCCTCTTTTATTTATTTTTTTATATATTGTGCATGGCCAATTTGTGGTTTAAAAGGCCTACTTGCTCTTTGGCAAGATATTGGGAATCAGAAAAAAAAAAAAATACGTAAACATTCTAGCTTTATTCTACAGCATATCTGTCTCTCACAGAGTGTTGTGGAATGCATTCCTTCTCTTCCTTCTCCTACACTCCATTTTACTGTAGATTGGCACCCCGAGGCAAAGTTGTGGAATGATCGAGGGCTTTTTAATTGTCACATTCTGAAAATGTAATAACCCTCCCGATAAAAATCAACAAACACTGAGTTTGACAGCTGATTCTTACATTGTGCATCAAAAATAAAAGCCATTTACAGATTTTAATTCCCACTGTCAGTTTAAACTAAAGTGTCAAGCACAGCGGTAGGGATGACAATGTAAACCGCTTTCATTTCTTCAGCTTAAAAGAACTTTTAAATGAAAATGCCTGTAACAAGGCTACAGTCACATTGTTTTCCTCTCTTTTGCCTTTTTATTTTTTTCTCTTCCTTCCTCTACTTTTTTTTTTTTTTCTTAGGTCTCGTTCGAGTGCTGGTAATTATGGGTAATCATAAACAGCGGAGCTCCTGCTAATGAGCCTGTGTTGTATGTTGGGTTCATACAGAGCCCCCTCTTCACTGCAACCAGTGTGGGTAGAAGAAGAAGCTCTTTGTTCTGTGTGTGCTGGTCCATTTTCTTTTTTGCCTATTTGAAACTGTGCCTTTACATTATGTTTCTTTCTTTTTGAATCTTGCTATTCTCAGTCTCTTACTTGACTATCATACAAAACATTAGATAGCAAACTATACTAAGCAAGCTTTGCTGTTTGTATGCATTGGCTCCTCACTGGTCAATGTCTTCAGGCTGCCCTTGATAGAGGAGGTCATGGACTCTTCATTGTGTTGTTTCTCATATCTCTAATATTTGCAAGAGGAACTAGAGTTCAAACTCCTAATTGATCTAAGTGGAAACTATTTTTGTAAATCAAGACATACAATATATTCAAATCATACTAAAACTGATTTGGGAACACTTATGCATGGTGGCATCAATGTTTACATTTTTACATGTGTATAAAGTTTTTTCTTTCTTTCTTTTTGATATCTTCTAATTGTCCTCATTGCTATCACAATCTTAATTTGACAAATGTAATTTATTGCGTAGACATTTTTTTGTTATTAATCTTTCCTTCATCTTGAGAGGTTTTGGGGCCACTCAGTGACAAACTGAGATGATTAAAAATACAATTCAACACACAGGGCACCTCTAACCCTATTTGTGTAGCACGTGTCACCAGCTTCAGAACTGCTACTGCAAGTTTCACATAGAGAATGGCCTTGCTCTCTTATTCTTTTCCCTGCCTGTCTCTATCGGCCTTACTGCTGTTCCTGTATTTCCACTGGGAGAAACATTGACCTCATTTGTGAGGACAATAACCCCCTTGACTTTGGGGATTAAGACATGAAACCTTTGTGGATTAATTAGGTTTGTAGCTGAATTCATTTTGCTGCTCTGGAATACAACAAGAAAGAGAGAGTGAGAATAAGAGAGGTTCAAAAAGAGAAAGAAAATAAAACTAGGTGAAGTGAAAGTTCAATTGTTCATTCTACAAAGGAAAATAGTTTGATTGTCCCCCAGGATATGGGTTTTTATTGGTTTGACCGAATGCAACATGCCACAAAGTGAGGCATTTGCTTGAAAACTACCACAGTCTCAGTAACGGCGCTTCACGCACAGCAAGCAAGAAGTGCCAGCACTGGGCATGCCACAGGAATCACATTGTTTTAGTTGTCTTGGAAACAAAGCTTGGTGTTTGTTTGTGTAAGATCTACCCCAATTACAATTTAGATGGTTAACACCTATTGTTTTTGTTAAGAACATATGTTATTTGAGTTTAACTTTCATGTGAAAAGAGCTGTTAGCACAGCTTGTTTACAAACCAGCAAACACTCTTAATTCACAGTCGAGGAACTAAAGAACAGTGCAAAACCTTACATCTGTGATTTTCTTGCACTCTACTAAACATAATGGAACACATGGGCATCATTAACCTAACACTTATCATAATGATTTAGGCTGGGTTTAATGTTTACCAAGGTCATAGGATTTCAGATTCCTTTCTTTTCTTTTTATTTCCTTTCATTTAATTTCCTTTCCTTTAATTCCTTCCCTCCCTCCTTCTTACCTTTCCTTTAATTATTCCCTTTCTCTCTCTCTCTCTCTCTCTCTCTCTCTCTCTCTCTCTCTCTCTCTCTCTCTCTCTTTCTTTCTTTTCTTTCTTTCTTTCCTTTCCTCCCTACTTTCATTACTTTATCCCCTCCCTCCTTCCTTCCTTCCTTCCTTGCATCCTTCCTTTTTTTCCCTTTCCTCCCTCCTTCCTTTCCTTCATTCCTTCTTTCCTTTCTTTTTTCTTTTTCTTTCCTTTCCTTCCTTTCTCCTTGTGTTCCTTCCTTCCTTCCTCCCTCCCTCCCTCCATCCTCTTCTTCCTTCCCTCTGCCATTCCTTCCTTACTTTTTTCTTTCCTTTCCATTATTTCCCTTGCCTTTCTTTTCTTTCCATCCTCCCTTCATTCCTTTTTGTCTTCCATCCTTCCATGCTTCCTTCCTTCCTTACCTCCTTCCTTTCTTTTCTTTTCCTTTCCTCCCTCCCTTCTTTCCTTCCTTCCTTCCTTCCTTCCTTCCTTCCTTTCCTTTCTTGTATTTTCTTTTCCTTTCATTCCTTTCTCCTTGTCTACCTTCCCTCCACCATTCCTTCCTTCCTTCCTTCCTTCCCCCAATTCCTTTCCTTTCCTTTCCTTTCCTTTCCTTTCCTTTCCTTTCCTTTCCTCTCCTTTCCTTTCCATTACTTTCCTTTCTTTTCTTTCCTTCCTCGCTTCATTCCTTTTTGTTTTCCTTCCTTCCATCCTTCCTTTTTACCTTCCTTCCTTCCTTCCTTCCCCCATTTCATTTACTTTCCTTCCTTTCTCCTTGTCTTCCTTCCCTCCACCATTCCTTCCTTCCTTCCTTCCTTCCTTCCCCATTTTCTTTCCTTTCCTTTCCATTACTTTCTTTTATTTCCTTCCTCGCCTCATTCCTTTTTACCTTTGTTCCTTCCTTCTTTCTTTCAAGTTTATTTCAATTTCAAGTTTAAATGCACTGATCTCTTTGAGCATCTTTAAAAGAGTCTCCTATAAGTCTGCAGTTGGCTTCCATCATATGTCTCTTCCTTCATTCTCTCCAAAGCGCATAATATCCTTTTTACGATTCAGCAAATTTGTCCCTGGGGATTCTCACTCAAGACGTTATGGAAAAGATGTGATGTTGTTAACAGACTCTGGGCGTTGCGACAGATTTGACATATTACAGATAACAAAATAAGAAAAAAACAATATCAGCTCATGATTTAGTATTGCATGCCTTAGAGATGCAGGGCCATGTTGTTTCATTTAACACCAGGCCTGATCCTTGAAAAGTTTTGCCAGTGTTCCCCTTAGGACACAGGTTTAATGCTGGTTTTAAGGGCGCTTCAGCCTGCTCCCCCAGCGTGGCTAAACCATGGCTGAGCCCTTGCGAACCACTCACTGGGGACGGATCGCCCAAATGCCACCTCTCCTGGCTCAGGGTGTAGGTGAGGTGTAATCTTGCCACTGAAGCACTTACCATGCCAGAAACAGGTATTTTCTGTAAGACACAGAGATGAGGATTCAGGAAAGAATGTCAAATCTGGTTTTCTCTCATTCTCTCTTCTTCTCTGGGACTTTAGATGATCCTCACATTTCATGGGTATCTACTGGGTCTCAAGAATACCAGTTTTGTCTATTGTGGCATAAAGCAACAAAAAGAGAGATCAAGAGGAGCAACTTGAGAACTTTAGAAAGAAAAAAAAAAGTTTGGAGGACATTTCTGGATTATGTTCATGAGACACAAGCTGCTCGCAGTCTGAACATGGCACTATATCAATGCACGTCTTTTTCCACAAAGTTTATTTTTACACCCTGCAAGGCTCAGCACAGTAAGACACCACCACCATCAACAACAAAATAGATGTAGGCAGAAATCTTAAGTCAACACACCCAGACTCCAAATAATTCTGACAGCTACCATTGCAAGGAATAAAACCCTGTTCTTTTGAGCAAGGTGCGTAACAGAGAAGCAACCTAACATCATATCATGATCTCCTTTGAACGAGACATGATAATGAATCATTGCCTAAAGGTTGCCCAACATTGCCTAAATGTAGCTAACAGTGTTGAAATGTACGCTGTGGCGTTAGCGCTAACAGACAGGCTTTTCTTATCTCATGCTTACTGTAGCGGTAAGTTGAACATCTGATGGCTCTCTGTGAATCAGCGTGGCGGACAGGTGAGATGCGTAAGCGAGCGACACTTTGGAGACGCGTGTTCACACCATGTCACCGTTCTCCATCTGCAAGCCTTCAGAAAATTTTTCCTTTAGCATGTCTCTGCCAAACTCACACACTCACAAGAGCTGCCACACATTCTGGTTTTAATTTATCAGCCACTGTTCACTAGTATTGTTACTCACAAATATCATTTACTTTAAGATTCACTGTAGAAATATTAACACCAGTTATCCCTACTTTGCATATTTGTCTGTTAAATGCTCTGTTGGAATAAATTGGTAACACGTAACACTTTTTTAACAAATTTTCTTGTTATGTATAGGTATGGGTATCATGAGTTCATAATAAATTATCTAATGTTTACATATTCAACTTTTAATAAAAAATAAAAATAAATAGTATATGTTAAATTAAAAATGTACTAAGATTAATAAGTGCTGCAAAAAATATTGTTCATTGTTTGTTCATGTTAACTAATGTTGTTAAATAATGTTAATGGATACAACCTTATTGTAAAGTGTTTTCAATAAAATATTTGTTGAATTATTGTTTTAAAAGAAGCACTATGACAATATGAAATGTTAAACATAATGAATCCCGTCTTCCTGATTGTTCCAAAAGAGTTTTAAATATAACAAATATAGTGCTTTTCCAAAAGTACAGTCACATCAACAAGAGCTTTATAGATGTATGCACGCTAAGACCTTCAGTTTTTCATCTTCTTGAGCAGGTTTACCCTTCTGCTATGCCACATCATCTAACTAAACCTTTAGAGCATGTCAGCTAAACATATACCATTATCAAAAGACTGTCTGTGAAGTATTGCCCATTTAAAAGCAGGGTACACTTGGTGGGCTTTTTTTGAGGATCTTTGTCAAAAACAAACGGTCCCCTACTGCAGAGTGGGTTGAGGTCCAGGGAGCACCATGAGTTTTTTGCAACGTATCCCCATCTCTTTGGAAACCGGAAAGCAACAGAGTGCCATCTTTCCCCCCTACAGAGCTTCCAGAGAATCTTGCCACAATCTTCCCCTCAAACACTCTGTTTGTCTAACCCATTTGGTGTCCCTGACAGAAATAGCCCACAGAGTCCTCATTCCTCCCTCCACACACACATAAGGTCTGTCTCTCACTCTCTGTGTACTTATTTCACATATCTCATTCTGTTTAACTGGCCCTAACACACCCTTTTATGAAGATTACCACAGTTTACAAATAACTCCCAAATGAATAGTGAAAATAACTGTAAAAAAAAAAAAAAGAAAAAAAAAAAGATTATGGCAGGCTCTTCTACCCTCACATTTACAGTGATTTTGAAGTACTCTTACTTCAGTCCTTTGTCATATTTTCCTCACTGAATAATAAGACAGATTCCTCTTTTTGCCATGAGTGGTAAATGTTATATGTAGTGTCAATGGTTAACTTTTTGTGACACCTTCCATTGGCGAGTGAATTGAGAACATTTACCAACCGTAAATATTTCTTACAGGCCATGAAACTGCATTTAGCATTATTTGAATAAAAAAAGTCTATATTTATATACAGTACATATGACAATTTTTAAATGTTTTACTAAATATTTGTGACAAAGCACAAGCTAGTTTTTGTCTTAGTAAAACTATGGCTGTCACAAAAACATAAAGTAGACATTGTAATTTTGATACAAAAATATATGTATATAGTAATAACTAGGATGCTAAATAACTCAATGTAACATGTAACACACACACACACACACACACACACACATATATATATATATATATATATATATGTGTGTACTTTTTACTGAAGTGTGAGTTGGTTAGTCACTGTTTTTTTTTTTTTTCTTTAATAGATGCTTTGAATGTCTTTGATATGAATCATGCATGTCATATTAGCGAGGGCTAGACTATCATTCTTACAATACAACTGAAGCCATGTATTATATTGCAGTTTCTTATAGTTATCTGTAAACTAACCTTTTATTTAGTACATTTTATTTACTTCACATAACCACTGTTTACTTGCATTTGCGCTTGTCGAGTGTAATTTTGGACCTTGGTTATATGAGCATCATTGCACTATTTGACCTGGATGAGTTTGTCAATGGTGTCTCTGCTAAGAAAGTCAGCTGAGGCATGACCTCTCCTGATCTCTACCCACACCACACGCTCGCCTTTTAGGGATACATCTGCTTGTGTCACGGAATTTGTGTGCAAACAGGGCCCTTTCTCACCCTCCAATCACACCTTCCCCCTCTCTTGTAAATTAAATCCACATAACAGAGATCGATGGCTGCCTCCTAATTGCATTAGACGTATCGTTTAAAATACCAGCACTCGGCTGGTGAATCCTAGGTGCTCTTCTGTTTGTTTCTGTTTAAGAGATCAGACCTCTTTAGCTCCCACCTTCCACTTTCTCTCTCTTCATCTCTTCCTCAACCCCTCTTTCTCTGCTCAGTCTGTTTGTTTCAAATCCCAGGGAATTGGCCCAAATTCTAGGTATCACATATCTGACCATATTTCAAGCTGAAATTAAGCATGTTAAAACCCTTTTCCCTTTAAAGGTCAGACATTAGTGCTGGTAAAATTGATCTGTGGGTTTTATGAATTTAGCCCCTGTGTTGGAGCCGCTTTTGTAATGGGAAGATTCAGAGGGGGAAGCTTAACACGGCATTGTTTTGCTTTGACAACGCAGCCACGAGAGCCTCTGCAGCTGTTCCCCCTGCTTACAATGGCAGATTAATTAACACAATCATGTGCTGCTGGCTTGAGCTCAACATGCAGGTCTGCTCTGGGACAGATAGGTAAATCCTATACATGCCTTTCCAGACATTGCATATTCTTGATGGCTTTCACAACTAGATATATATTTGCAATGTGACTGGTCAGACTATCGAGGCAAAAAAATAACAAAAAAACAAACAGTGGGAAATAGAGAGAGGGGCGAAAAAAAGAACTACAAACGAGGAGGGGAGGCCTCAGCTGATTGGACCAAAGCATTGCTGGGAAGTGTTGTCTATTTCAGAGCAGCACTTCCTATATCCCCCCTTCCACCACCTCACCCCACCCCCCTCGTGCTGCCAGGGCCATTAGCTGGGTTTCCTAATTAAGATTCTGCTGGCCGATCTGTCTCTCTTTCTTAGTTAGTTCCCTGACATTTTAAACTGTCTATGATTCCACCCAGCTTTCAGGTGCAGTGCTGTGTAAATGGCAAGTCAAAAAATTATGTATCTCTCATACAGTTATCCATCAAGGACTATTAGAGGGAGCGGTTCAGGCGCTTAAATCATTACAGAATGCTATGATATTTCCCGATTGATCTTATCGCTCACATCCACTGTCATTTTGTTACCACACTTCATCCTTCCATTTCTCCCCCTCCCCTTCCTCCCTTTTCAGCACTCGTTTTTTCCTTGTCACTGCACCACGCCCATGTTTGCTTTTCAGCGTGACCACAGAGTGTCGATATCTCAACCTTGCACCCACTTCTCTTCTGATACGATGATCACTTAACAGTCAAGAGCAAACAATGATGGGAAAGAAGGGCGTCATCAGAGGCAACATCAGCAGCCGAACAATTATGTTTCCTTCAGACCAAATGCTTTGCCATTAATGAAATCCCTTATCACCCCGGAGAGGAGCGGGATGCCGGGACAGGTGTGGGAGATGAGCATCACTCATTTATCTTGATTCTCGGAAAGAAGGGCAATAAGTGAAATATACAGACGCAGAGGCAACAAGTGCAAAGCTAGTTTTAGCATCGTAGAAAATATGTTTCTCAGTTACATATTTTAAACTTTGATTGGCAGCTCTGGCTAATTCTATTTTGAGGTGTGTAAATATAGGGCCTCATCAGAAAAGACTTGGCATGCAAGCTTTCAGTAAGAGCATGTGGATGTGAGTAAGGTGTGTGTGTATGTAAGATTTGTTTATGAAGACCTACTTGTGAATGGGTGGGAGTGTCAGAAAGAGAGAGAGAGAGAGAGAGAGAGAGAGAGAGAGAGATGAGGGAATGTCAATCGAGTGTCTGACATCCTGCAGTGCCTGTGAGCTGCGGATAGCATTTGAAGCATTTGCCCCTACAACAAGGTGTCTGCTCTTTACCAAAGCAAGGAGTCAGTGAGTGGAAACCATATTAGTGCCTCCGACAGCAGGAGCGCTGCCGGCAGCGGGCAGGGGGGGCCGGAGAAGAGGTAGCCAAGGAGAAAGAGGAGGGGGGCAGTAGATGGGATGACTCTAATGACGCTAATGCTGTGTGAGATTCTGGCTCCTGTTAAAGGAAGCAATCTGATTGGAAACAGTTCTGGGAGTCTGGGAGGTTGGCCCTGGCTCGTTTCATTTAATGACCCATTTCCTCAGCTCGTGCCACAAGCAGTTAACAAAAGTCAAGGTGCCCAGAGGTTCCCCTGCTAGGGGAGCACGCCAGACCCCGGCTGATGGTGGGAGGGATGGAGACGGCTATGTAGGGGGATGAAGGGGGTGGGGGTGTATAATGGAGAGATTACAGATGTTTTGCCCACAAAGTCCTATGACAACTAATAATAATTTGTACAAGATGTAAAATCATAGGATATCAAACAACTTGGCTCATACGAGAAGGTACGACTTTTATTTCCATAGAGACCAACCAATCAAAAACAGAATTGCAAATTCATACAATACAGGCATAAGATTTTAGCTAGCCTTCTATTCAACACTATTTAAAGGCATATCCGGGTTCAATACAAGTTAAGCTCAGTTGACAGCATATGTAGCATAACGTTGATTACCAGGCACTTACACGGGAAGTGAATGCGTCCAATTTTTTGAGGGGTTAAAGGCAGAAATGTGAAGCTTATAACTTTTTAAAAGCACTTACATTAATTCTTATGTTAAAACTCATAAATTATTTGAGCCGTAAAGTTGTTTAAATCGTAATTTTTACAGTCATGTTAGGGTTTTAGTGTTTGTTGACATTACATCGTCATGGCAATAAAGTTGTAAAATTGGATATAACTTAACACAGAAAAGGTAAGCAAGCAATTTTATCACACTAACATGTTAACACACATATTGTTTACATCTTGTGGCTATACTTTGTAATCAGTAAGTATTTTAACATATACAGCTTGGCCCCATTCATTTCCATTGTAAGTGTCTCACTGTAAAGAAAAGGAGGGGTGAGTTGAAATAAATTTTTGTGCTGTCGATTGAACTCAACTTGTATTGAACCCAAAATGTTCCTTTAAGTAAGAAAACACATTTGATTTTAAGCAAGGAAACGCACAAATTTGGTTACTCATTCTATATTTATTTATGCAATACTTGTAATACATGCAATACTGACAGATGTATGTCAGTAACCTGTAATACGCTTTCCTCATCTTGCTTTAAACCCCAATGTTCTCTTTCTTCCGTGATACACAAAATGTATTTTCCTACTAAAATCATGGTTAAGTTTAGGGTTTGGTTAAGGGTTTATACTTTATGTTTAGTTTTAGGTTTGTGGTTTGGGTTAGGTGTTAAAATTCATAATAACATTGTTTGTCGGTTTGTTTATTTTTCTCTAGAAAATGCTGTACATATTTGTAAAAGGCAACTCGTACAATTTCTTATAATTTTGCCATCTTGTTCTATTATTACGACTTGTCAAGAGATGGGGTTGTTTTTGCCAGCTCAAGGGGACTGTGATGTGCACTAGATGTTCCTAAACTAGTGGGTGCATTTAAAGACCATGTTGTCCTTCTTTTGAGTGCATAAAACTATCATTATATAAAGAAGTATGTTTGAGGTTTTATTTCATCCTGATGAACAATGATTTATGGAAAGGTTAACCTTGTAGTTAATGCTTAAAACACTTTCATGCTAATAGCAGTAGCAGACACGCCGTACCGTGCAGCTGAACTACAGACATTACAATGACTTCCATGACCTTCTACCACAGTCCTCACGGCCCCAGGAGCTGGTCCTAATGGAGCTAGTCAACTCTGAAAGCCAAACTTGAGCTCACTCACACATATCAAGCTAATGATCAATTATTAATATTCACAATCTCCAGCCCCAATGTCCCCATATGGGTGTAGACGACAAGTAATTATATCATGCTTCTCGCTCTTCGTACCAAGCCACGTGAAGCTATTTATAAATATATAAAAGATAGATCTTATTACGCCGAGTTATTGCCCTCTTATTTCAGATGTACAGATTCAGATTAATTTGTAATTAGTCTTGAGATTTTGAGCCTCTGTAGATAAAGGATTCTAAACTCTATGCTTCATTCCAGAAACACAAAAAAAAAAAAAAAAAAACTGAACACTGGTTGCTGGACTAAAATAGCTTAAGCCTAAATGATTGTGCACTCAGACAAATACAGACACGTATGTCTGAATGCCCTGACAACAGCAAGCTTGCCAGTAAATGAGTTTTGAAATAAACTGTTAGTTGTAAACATCAAATCCATGTAATGGAATCTAGGGTTGTGCTTAAGTGACAGTGTGTTGGTGGTATTGTACAAACACAGTCCTTTAAAGACAGGAGTGTGGAAGGGAAATAATAGGGAAGCAAGGCATCTGAAGCCGTTGTCTCGTAACACTGTGATTTAATTTTCAATATCCTGTCATGTGGCACTTTTCGTCTGCTTAGGTTCACATTAATTTGCTCCAAATGTCAGATATCTCTCCTCAGATAAATAAAGACATTAGGCTCTGTGGCCTGTACAATCACCGGAATAGTTTTAGTCATATTAGTGGGGGACGTCTATTAATAGTTGAGTCATCAGAGCGGCATTGTTCCAAAATGGCAAATTGTTAGCTGATTGTCAATCTCTGTCAATGACCTTCATAACATATGAAACATTTGGTCTGTGGAGGAGATAGGAGCAGCTTTCTGACTAACATGTGTGAGGGGTGATGCACTGTCAACTGGAAGCATTGGAGTTGTACTGTAGGAGTCAACAACAAAAGGGTAATGAAGAAGACAGAGAGAAGGGGGTGGGGGCATAAATACAAATAAGGCATACATGATGATGTCATAAGGCATCATGATGACTTATATGGATACTTGCCAGTCATGTTAATGCATAATATGTCTTCATATTGAATCTCAGTCTAATCAGTGAATCCGTTCATGTGATTATGCCACTGTGATCATCAGTCATGCTGCATAGTCCGTGTTTCAACAGCTCTCATCCTGCACGGATGTTTGTAGATATTTTCTTGTTCTAAAATTGCTCTATCAAACTTCATTCAGACATCTCACTCAGATTTATGCGGGTTAAATAAAATATGTCCAATGCTATTTTTGGTGAATGATATTACCTTGAGGAAGAGTTTTAAAGCTTCTCTGCCCAGCTCTCAGCATCATGAAATGTATTCTCATGGAGTTGCTCAGTCATGAGACTCTCCTGTGTTAAGGACGGCATGAAAAATCTTTTTATTCTATTTTCCAAGACACTGGACAAGTGCATGTAAGAGTAAAACCGGGGATGTCCTTGGCCGCACGATTTATAGTCCATGTGACTGAAGCAAAAAAGCCAAGTTTTACAGTTCCTGTCAAGAAGCAGGTTTTTGGTTGAGGCGATACATAAAGATGGGAAGAACCATTAATGTTGTCCTACATGTAATTCATCATCTTCACATTATAGTGCCAGCTTTTGTGGATGTCTAGTTTGGTAATGTTGTTATTGATCAGACCACCCATATGGTAATTTCCCTAATATCTTCAAGTACATCAGTATTGTTTTAATTCTCATTAATGAAAGTGATAGAGGAATGGCTTTTCAAAGCGTATGGCTTTAGAGGGATGCTAATGGATTTAGAAGGTGCTGTAAAGGGATGTGTAAGTCAGCTTTATGATTGCCTGGTGTACTTGTTGTTGATTTGGTTGGGTGGAAAAATGAATAGGAAATCAATGTCAGGCGAGGAGGGTTTTTTTTTTTTTCTCCACCCTGAAAGAGTTTTAAAGGTACAGTGCTATGCTCAGAGAAATGCTGTTTACCTCCACAACATGAAAAGCTTTCTTTAGCGTTCTTTCTCTTTTTCTTTCTTTCTTTCTTTGAATCTTGAACTAACAATCACAACATATCATTTCTGCATCTTAGTTTCCTCATTTTCACAGTTTAACCATAGTGAAAGCAGTTGCCCTGAACAGACAGTGTCCACCCAGGCTTCACAAATGATGAAGTTGCCCATTTAAAAAAAAGAAAAAGAAAAAGGGGGCGTCCAATGAATATTTACCTCGATTAAGAGCAGCCAGCCTCACTGAAGTGGGGCTTGTAATAAGATGCCCGCCCTCAGGGCCCTTGCAATCTCACTAAGGCTTCTGATCATGGCAGAATGGCTCCTCTCATGCGTCAGGCCAGCAGTGGTCATGACGGTCCCTCTCCCATCCCCTGCATGCTGTGATCACCTTGCAGAATAATAAAGTTAGTGAGACCTCACTGCCTCCTTAGCAACCCGGGTTTCACTTTCTTTTCAGTGCATATTTATTAATTTAATTATCTTAATTTTCTTTTCTCTCACAACCCCCCTTCTTTTTTTCATTTGCTGCTCTTTGAAGCCTGAAAGCAACTCAAGAGGAGCAAACAAAGATGGGCGAGTGCCAGGCGGAAACTTATGGCACCATTCCTGTTCCCTCAGCTCGACAGAGGCATAGCCTTTAAAGAGGGAGAGGCGCACCTTCTGTCACTGATGGTGGGAGGGAGAGAAAGAGAGAGAGAGAGAAGTAGAGGGAGGGAGAGGGTTTCTTCAGTCAAGAGTGTTGTCAATGTTGCTCATTTGCACAATTCTGCCACTTTCACCTCCCTGACCTCCTGAGACTGTGTCATGTTGTTGTGTTGGTGCATGATGCTCGCCGTTTGTGAAGGGCACGTTTCGAGGATCCTGAGACACAGTCATCAGATTTCAGTTGTGAAGGAGCCTCGTGTGACTTGGCCAAGATCATAGTGAGACGAAATATTTATTTTGAAATTATTGTGCTTTATGTCACCCATTAAACTACTGAAATATTTATATTATTGTTTGAGAGAACTTGGTTCAGCCTGTTAAGTGAAGATTTTTTTTTTTTTTTTACATATTACAGATGGAGCAAGAATACTCTAAACTAAAAATAAATAAATAAATAAATAAATAAATAATATTGTTATCATGTACTCACCCTCATATTGTTCCAATCCCAACTAAAGGATGTTAGGTAGAATGTAAGCCTCAGTCACCATTCCCTTTCATTGCATTTTTTTTTTTCTTCTATACAATGAAAGTTAATTGTGACTGTTGACAATCCCTGGCTATGTTTTTTTATTTTTTTATTTTTTATTTTACCTGACCGCTCCAGAAAGCAAAACAAATGTGCTAATATAAAAGAGGAGAGATCGAAAAAGAGAGAGAGAAACGTGCTGTTCTGTTCACAGAGCAGAAAAAGGGCAATCTTTCCTCCTCCTTTTGTAATCCTACTTTCACTCAGGCTGCCGCTAATAAATATAAATGTTTGTGATTAGCATCACGGCGGCACAGGTGCATGTTTGTTGCGAGGAGAGGCATGTTCATTAATTTTCAGCGATGAAAAGTGCACTGCGCCATAAACACAGAGTCCAAAAACGCATGAGCTGATAAATGAATCCACAGATTGTTAATGTACCATTGTATAGCTGAGCCTCCACAAGCTTAAAAAAAAATAAAAAATACAATAAAATAGAAATAATGGGATCCTCTTGCCAAATCAGTGCTAGCTGTATGTAATGTGTTAGCGGCCCCCTTTTTTACAGACCAGATTATGGAGAATGGAGATTTCAAACTGTCATACTTTTTTGAGCATGTGCATGACTATAATTACACATACTGTAGGATAAAAGGATTATCCTATAGACAGCATATTTCCCCCCCACACTTTGCATTCCATCTGATCTTTTACCGCCATGTGGGCAGTAATTAGATTATTTTTGATTGAGTTTGGCTCTTGATTATATATATATATATATATACACTACCGGTCAAAAGTTTTGAAACACTTGACTGAAATGTTTCTCATGATCTTAAAAATCTTTTGATCTGAAGGTGTACGCTTAAATGTTTGAAATTAGTTATGTAGACAAAAATATAATTGTGCCACCATATTAATTTATTTCATTACAAAACTAAAATTAAAAAAAAAAATGTAAATGTTTTGTTTAGTCACAACATAATTCCCATATTTCCATTTCTATTATTCCATAGTTTTGATGACTTTACTATTATTCTAGAAATGTGATATAGTATATATATATATATAGAATGAGTCAGTATATCATAAACGTTTGACCGGTCAATACGTTTATGAAACACTGACTCATATCTATATATATATATATATGCTATATATCACATTTCTAGAATAATAGTAAAGTCATCAAAACTATGGAAGAATAGAAATGGAAATATGGGAATTATGTTGTGACTAAACAAAATCCAAAATAAATCAAAACTGTGTTATATTTTAGCATCTTCAAAGTAGTCACCCTTTGCCTAGAATTTACAGACATGTACTCTTGACATTTTCTCAACCAACTTCTTGAGGTATCACCCTGGGATGATTTTTAAACAGTATTGAAGGAGTTTCCATCTATGTTGGGCACTTATTGTCTGCTTTTCTTTATTATTTGGTCCAGGTCATCAATTTCAAAAACTTTTTTTATTATTTTTTTTTAATTTTTTAATTTTTTTTAATTTTAGTTTTATAATGAAATAAATTAATATGGTGGCACAATTATATTTTGGTCTACAAAACTAATTTCAAACATTTAAGCATACACCTTCAGATCAAAAGATTTTTAAGATCATGAGAAAAATTTCAGTCGAGTGTTTCAAAACTTTTGACCGGTAATGTATATATATACAGTATACAAGGTCTCCGATAAGAGGGTTACAACTGGACCTTTTGTCCTGGGCCCGGGCTTGAGGGGTAGCCCAGAATAGAGGGGGGATCCACAGAAAGACTATTCCATATTGTACAGCACATCTAAATGCATTCAGCAGGAGACGCGGATATAAACACGGAGAAAGCGCGCAACCGCGAAATCCGTCTGGTTAGCACAAGTTCATTCAGGCATTGACGAATGCCCGATGGCACGTGAACTGATGTGTGACAGACACACAACCAATGAGTCGAAGGAACGTGCCAATGCGTTTGCGTCACAGGAGCACTCAGGTAAATTTGGCCATATGTAAACATGGAGATTGCATGCAACTGCGAAATCCGTCCGGGTTGCGCAAGTTGATGTGATAAGCATCAGATGGATGCTTTTGGAGCATCTCACTTTGGATGTGTTGTGTCATAAACAGTGTTTTTGTGACGCTGTGTATCAAGTTAAATGTAGTTTGAAACTAAAAAAAAAAAAAAAGAGACCCCTGCATTTGGAGTTGTGTTTCATCCAGCTTTTTTGGAACGCAAGAACACACCAACATTTTGTCCTGTCTGATGTGGTTTGTTGTCTGCTACACATGTAAAGCTGCACATTGCCTGCAGAGCTAGAGTTGCGCTTTCTGCCCCCTGCTGACTTACACTTCTGAAAACATGAATGTGGTAATTGCTCCGATGATAGAAACAATCCTTTTTTACAGTCTAGAGGAATGAGTAATTGTATTTTTGAACGTATTATTTTTTAGATAATGTAGCACAGTATATATATGTATATATGTACTGTATATATAATGCACACATATATAAAGATGGTGTACATAAAAACATTTCAAAAGAACGTATGTTCTTGTTTAATTACAATTGTTTTAAAGAATGGCAGTGCTTGGAGCAAGACAATACTGCTTTCCTGCAGACCAAGAAAAAAAAAGAATCTGTAGAAAATGGGTTGTTTTTCAGTCACAGCAAAAATGTTTTATTAGGGGACCGCCGAACACCTGCCTTAAAATGTCGTTTCAACATCTCCCGAATGCCATTTTGCTTAATTGACTTGGAAATGGCCCAAATGCATTGCTGAATGCAGTCTAATTAATATTAATAATAAATGCCATTATTAACATCAAAGAACATCTGGTGGCCCTGTTTACCCACATGCCTTATATGTAGCACATTTTGCGGCTGTTTCATCTCACAAACAGAAAGGGGGTAAACACTTTTTGAATTTAGTCTTTATTTATTTATTTATTTAAATTTGAGTTTGCCTCCATGAATGTATTACCTCATTGACACGCAGGTCACCACGTACTGCCTGAAAGCAAGAGGGCTCGTTCCTTCATCCAATGAATCTTATAAATATTTGGACTGTATCTGGGCTGGAGTTGCAATGGTACCATGGAGGATTTTGGGTCCCTGGTGTACTCCTAAAAATATAAATAAATATCTGCTTGTGCGAGCATCTGTGCCAAGGGGTCGCATTAGGAGTTTTAGCCACCATAAATCAGTGGGCTAAATAACTTTAATCTAAAATTTCATTAAGTAGTCCTTGTCAGGTTGTAAAAGAATGGGATAATGCAGTGGTGTTTAATGATAATTGGTGTTTGGTTAATAAATTCTGCAAGTTCCGATTACTTTCTAGCAGTCGGTGGAATACTAGCCTCAGCAGTGTAACTAAACCTCAAATTGATTAACTCGCCTGAACCAGACTGTTCACAAAGATGGCACCGGTCCAAATCAAAAAAGAGAGAGTGCAGTGTGCGCATCAGCCGGATGGTGTTGTGTTGCTCCAGCGTAAGGAAATCAGCTCCCCCCGGGCTCATTTTTAAAAGCCTAATGCCTTTCAAATGATGTCATCACATTTTACCTTCTCTCTCTCTCTCTCTCTCTCTCTCTCTCTGCCTTTTTACTATCTAAATCCAAATGTTTCTCTCACATTTTCCTCTGGTGCTATAGAGGAAGGGAGGTCAATGACTGACTGTGACACGTGACACATTATTCTAATGGATAGGGGAGACATGTTGTGTTTTTACTATTGCTGTTTTTTTTTTGTTTTTTTTTTTTATCTCTGAAAATGATATGAGAGTAATCAGAACCACAGACTGATTTAGAGTGGAAGTGTGACTGTGAATGATCCATTTAAGGTGTGTGTGTGTATGAGTTGGGGTGGGGGGTATTTTTCATGGTGGGCCTTTTGTTGTTGTTGTATTTTATATATATATATATATATATATATATATATATATATATATATATATATATATATTAGTGGGAACAGGGTGTGGTCTATTTGGAGAGGCTTGTACACACACAGAGCTGTTTCTAGCTATGAACCAGCTATGAGCGGCCACTTAGGGCCCCCGAGCCACCAGGGGGCCCCACAAAGCAAGATCGTTATTATTATTATTAGTAGTAGTAGTAGTAGTAGTATTTTATTATTATTTATTTAAAAAAAATATATACAGTTATTTATTGGTATTTAAAAAAAAAATTTTTTTATTGTTAATACTTTTTGCATTATTTGTAATTAATATATCCAAATTTTAAGTACATATATACAGATTTGTTGAAGACAGTATTGTGGTGTCATTCATGGGTCAGCCTGCATCCGGGAGGGGGGAATTCGCTTAGGGCCCCCATATGCTCAGAAATGACCCTGTACACACACACACACACAAACATATACAGACAAACAAAAAAACAAACAAACACAGACAAACAAAACATTTAATCTCTGCTCACTGTGACAAATACATATTTTTATTTACCTTCACACACATTCACTTTTACTTAATTTCACAAATGCATGCACACACACTCACAAATGTTCTTTCTATCATATTTGGGACATTCCATTGACTTCTATTGTTTTTTTTATACTGAGCTAATGATATTTTCTAATACCTTCAGTAACCCTATCCCTAAGTGTTACATTCACACAAACATGTTTGCATTTTTTTAATTTATTTTTTTCTCATTAAAACATTATTTACTATGTTTATTTTTATTAAGCCGTCGTTGGCTGGTCCCCTGACAATTTACAAGCTTCCATAAGCGTGTATGTTTTTGTCAAAGAAAATAGATAGAGAGAGAGAGCAGGGTGAATGACACACCTCCTCCCAGATGGCTTTTCCCACTGGCCTCCTGTTCGATTCCAGTCTATTGTTCTGGCATGTTCTTTTACACCAGGGTGAGTCCAGTACAGCGCGCAGTTCCTCTCCCACAACCGTTACATATATGTGCTATTAACTTAAGCATCTCCAGCTCTCTCTGTGAGGAACTCGATGGACAATGAGCTGGTTATTGATATATTGTGTCATCCGTTTGGAGATGCTCTTTATTAAAAATACTCCTAAGCGAATCCAGTGGTTGATGAAATATTTATGGAGATGACTGATACCAGCATACTCTCAACAAGCAAGTTAATCATAAATTACAGATGTAACTTCATTACCCCAGTGTCTTAATTAGTCAGACTGTAAACATCTATAAAAGAACGCCATAGCATTTGATAATGTTTTGGAGTATTGTCTAGGAGCTGGACTAAAAGAGTTATTGTTTTCAGGCTTAACTGGATAATATATGAATGCCGCAGCTCGCTTGTGACAGTCATTTTAATGTTGTGTCTCTTACAGGTTTTCCTTTGCATAAAAAAGGTCTGAGAAATGGAAAATCAATATGCAGAAAATAGTTATAGGTGCTGGGTTATCGAGAATCTCTGTGCTGCAGACACCCTGGGCCGAGAGATGATGCGTAATATATGGGGTGACCTTCAAATGTCATAAATGTGTTGTGCAATAAACTGTCAATATTTGTGGTTATTTGGTGCAGGATGACTTTTACAGTAATTGGAACAGCCGTATTAAAAGCTGGGGAGCAGTCAGCTGATTAAAGACAGCCCTGCTGTGTGTGTTTTAGTGTGTGTGTGTAGAGAGAGGAGAGAGAGAGAGAGAGAGATGAAAGAACAGTATAACCTGTAAAGGCTTGGTATGGTTATGTACCTGTGTCTCTGATGTTCCAGTATGTAGGTAAGAATGAGAGTGACATGACTGATGATTTACAATAAAGTCTGGATCTGAAGGAACATTTAATAACAAGAGAGTAATGGTTGACACTCAAATGCCGTCGAGGCAAACATTTACACTTACATATACAACATATGATGTGTATGTGAAAGTGCTTGTTTATGTGTATGTACAATCCCAATTCTGAAAAACTTGGGACAGTGATGAAAATTATAGTCACCCTTTGCTGTAATGAAAGTGTCACCTATTCCCTGTTTTCGCCTTGCCTTTATGTTGAAATTCTTGTTTAGTTCCCCATTCCTGTTTCCTGTGTTAGTTTTGTAGTCCTTTTGTAGTTTTATTTCTTGATTGGTTTTCCCCTGATTGTTTCCCCAGGTGTTCCTTGTTCACTTGTTTTCCCTTGTGTATTTAAGCCCTTGTTTCCCCTTTATATTCTGAGTACTTTGTTTATCTTTAGTTTAATTAAATCTGCATTTAGAGCCTCATTCCTCGCCTGCCTTGTTACAGAAAGCACTACAACTGCACATTATATGATGTTTTACCTTGTGAATTTCATTCCTTTTTGAAAATGTACAGTAATTTCAAATCAGATGATTGCAACACGCTCCAAAAAAGTTGAGATAGTCGAGTGTTTACTACTGTGAAACATAATTTCTTCTAAAAACACTTATTAAGCATTTAGGCACTGAAGACACAAGTTTGTTAAGTTTAGAAAGTGGAATTTCCCCCCAATCATCCATTATGTAGGTCTTTAGCTGCACAATTGTACGGGGTGTTCGTTGCTGTATGGTGTGCTTCATAATGCTCCACACATTCTCAATTGGAGACAGGTCAGGACTGCAGCCAGGCCAACCTAGCACCTGCACTCTCTACTCACACAGCCATGCACTTGAAATCCGGGCAGTATGTTGTTTGAAGTTGTCCTGTTGGAAAATGCAGGGACGTCCATGGACGGTGCTGGATAGCAGTATATGTTGCTCCAAAATTTGTACAAATCTGTCTGCATTCATGGAGTTTTCACAGATGTGCGAGTTACCCATGCCATGGGCACTGACACACCCCTGGCCCATACAGACACTGGCTTTTGGACCTGACGCTAAAAACAGCTTGGATGGTCCTTTTCTTCTTTGGCCCCGATAACACGAAGGCTTTGTTTTTCAAAAACTTTTTGAAATGTGGACCCTTCGGACCAAAAAACACAGTTCCATTGTTTTACTTTCCATCTAAGATGAGACAGAGACCAGTGAAATCTGCAGCATTTCTGGACAGTGTTGATGTAGGGCTTCTGCTTTGCATAGTAAAGTCTTAACTTGCATCTGTGGATGCAGCGGCGAGTGGTGTTGACTAACAAAGGTTTACTAAAGTAATCCCAAACCCATGTTCATGATATCCATTACAGATTAATGATGTTTTTAAGACAGTTATTTCTGAGAAATCAGAGATCACGCGCATTCAGAAATGGTTTTCGTCTTGCCCTTTATGCACAGAGATTTGACCAGATACCTTGAATCTTTTAACTATATTGTGCACTGTAGAGGGTGAAATGCCCAAAAGCCTTCCAGTTTTTCTTTGGGGAACATTGTTCTCAAAGTTCTGGATTATTTGCTGAAGCATCTGTTAGCAAATGGGCAAGTCTTGAATGATCCTTGCTCTTAAAGGACTCGGCTGTTTTTGGAGGCTCTCTATATACTATGACATGATTGCCTCACCAGTTCAACGTGTCCTGTTTCACATCACCTTGTTATTTCTCTTCAAATTGTTATTATTCTTAAATTGCCCTGGTCTCAACTTTTTTGGAGCGTTTTGCTATCAGCTGATTTGAAATTACTGTACATTTTCAAAAAAAACAATTAAATTCACAGGGAATAACATCATATAATGTTTAGTTGTGGTGCTTTCAATATATCAAAGGATAAATATAATTTACAGATCAGTCCTTTTTGTTTTTATTAGCATTTTTCATACTGTCCCAACCTTTTCGGAATTGGGGTTGTATGTGGTTGTGGGACAATAACCTTGTGCTCGTTCTCCTTGCTAAAATCCTGTACATTTTGCTAATAGGAATAATATTTGCAAGTGTCTGGGTACTAAACTAAAGTGGGTCAGTGTTTGTGTTTGTTCAGTAGCAAGTATATGTTTGGGTCAGAAAATGGAGCACACATCACATTGTAATGCATGTAGGCAAAACGGAGGCAGCAAATTGCAGGAATGTGATCAGTCACAAGAGAGAAGGAGATGCTGACTTCACTCTTTCTTTTTTAACTTCTAAAATCTCATTTGATTCTTAAAAGAGGGTACAGAAACGAGGGGGGTGGGGGGTGGTGGGATTGGGAAAAGAAAGAAAGATTACTGGTACAAAAGCTTTTGATTGAGGCAAATGGTCGCTAAAGTGGGTTGCGCTATTCAGACTATCTCTCTCCCTACAAACACGCCGTATCATGTGTAGGCGCGGAAATAAGAACACATTTACAAGCCATTTTTGCACTGTGCCTGGTCACACGCTTATGGACTTGCAACTCAAGTAAAGGCACACAGCCAAATGCTGTTACAAAGGGTAAATGATTTTTAGGGTCAAAATTCAGAACGCACACTCTTTGATTTCTGACATATACTGTATATGCCACTTTAATAATAGAATGTGGAGTTTCGTTACCCCCTTTGCTAGGCCACAACTTCAACAGAGATGCATGTGGTTGGTCAATCTCTTGTTTTATGTGATCTGACCTGGACTTGTATCACATTAACTTCACTGGAGTGTCAAACATTTTGCACAAAATGATATCCCTCTATAACTCACCATGGTGTAACACTGCTGACATCTCACATGTAAGCATTGTGACTAATTATCTCCAAGTGTGGGCTTGTTGACACTCTTTGACATTATTGGTGTGACAGTTGCTCCATCAGAGCAGGCCCTTCGTTATCACCATCTCCCATCAAGCTCCCTGCCGACGTCACCTGTCAAAACCAGGGCGCCACGATGAAGCAAAGACCCTGTTGCTGACATGGCTGTTTTCTTTTTTTCTGTATTGTTCATTTTAACACAATCTGCCATATGCTTCCCACTACAGATGATGAGAGGCTGGATAAAACGTGGGGACGTGAGCATACTTGGGTGGGGGGTTGGGGTGATATCTCTAAAGAAAGCTTCTGAACTGTCAGCGTTCTGTCAGGTTGTGGAGGGAGGAGGGGTATACATGTACTCATTGATGTGTTTGACTTTGTGTGGCGTTAGCAGATTTGGGTGGCAAAAGCTGAAAGGATGAAGAATAATAGAAGAAACAAGATGGGGAAAAAAAACTCTTTGACATGTGGCTGGATTAAAGTGAAACGAAACAGTCTGTGAATTATGTCTTTCTCTGTTTCTCTGACTTTTAGATGTTGGGGATGAGATGGCGAAACCTGTGACTGCTGTCCAGCCACCCTCTACCCAGCACCGGGACAGGAACATCGGTTCCAGCATGAAGGACTGCCCCTACTGTGGCAAATCTTTCCGTACCTCCCACCATCTGAAGGTCCATCTAAGAATACATACAGGTGAGCGAGATCTTGAACGAGAAATCCAAAAGGCTTACATCCAATACGCTTTCCATGACACTGACAAATTTAGCATTTTAGGCTTTTCCCAAATGCCCCGAAAAGTATCTGGACACTTAAGCTGTATTTAAAATGTATGAATTTAGTAGCATTAGATAACAACATTTTAAAGCAAGTGGCATCTGCAAATAAATGATGCTAGACCTTTTCTAATAACTATTTTCATTACTATTTCAATTACTTTTAAACAACTGATCTCTTGGTCATTTTAGGTGTCCTAGCAGAGAAACCGCAGTAGTTTACTACATTCACTGTGGGCTTGTCCTAATATGTTTTACAATCTAAATTTTGTCTTATATTTTGAGCAGTATTTGCAGTTTTGCTTGAAAAGCTTACATGTGATATTTTTCTTTAAAATAAATGCAGTTTTGGTAGATTTTTTTTTTTTTTTTTTTTTGTTGTTGTTCTCTAATATAATCATATTCATACATCTTTTAGTGTGGCTTATTTGTTATTTGGGGCCACTTTACCTTTCAGAGATTGCATGTTCTAAATGTTTTTAGGGGTCATCATAATTTATGACATGAAAAGGCTACATGTGAACATAATGACAATCAGTGGCGTGTGGTGGACTTTTGAAATGAGGAGGCAGATTTAAAAAATAAAATAATTTTTAGTCCAATATAAATTAATATTTCAGCTACATTTGATGGTTACTTAGTTTTCAGTTCAAATCCATTCATAAATCTGATATATTACAATATGTTAAAAACATAGGCCAATAGTTTGTATGTTCATGTATAACTTTTACTGATAAAAAAGTCACATACTTGCATATGTATGCAACAAATTATTATTATTATTATTATTATTTTCAAAATACTACAAGAAAGGCTGCTTTAAAGTATGTAACATACACTCACCAGCCACTTTATTAGGTACACCTGTACATCTACATATTCATGCAATTATCTAATCAGCCAATCGTGTGGCAGCAGTGTAATGTATAAAATCATGCAGATATGGATCAGGAGCTTCAGTTCATGTTCACATCAACCATCATAATGGTGAAAAATGTGACCTCAGTGATTTCGACAGTGGTATGATTGTTGGTGCCAGATGGGCTGGTTTGAGTATTTCTGTAACTGCTGATCTCCTGGGATTTTCACACACAACTGTCTCTAGAGTGTAAAGAGAATTGTGCAAAAAACAAAAATCATCCAGTGAATGGCAGTTCTGCAGATGTAAACACCTTGTTGATGAGAGAGGTCAACAGAGAATGGCCAGATTGGTTGGAGCTGATAGAAAGGCTATGGTAACTCAGATAACCACTCTGTACAATTGTAGTGAGCAGAATAGCATCTCAGAATGCACAATATGTCAAACCTTGAGGTGAATGGGCTACAACAGCAGGGTTCTACGTCTGTCTGCCAAGAACAGAAAATTTAGGCTGCAGTGGGCCTACCATTTGTGTACCTCAGCAGAAATCCAGAACTGTCAGACAAGGCGATGTTTTTTCCAATCGTCTGCTGTCCAGTTTTGGTGAGCCTGTGCCCACTGCAGTTGCCTGTCCTAAGCTGACAGTAGTGGTACCCAGAGGGGTCTTCTGCTGCTGTAGCCCATCCGCCTCAGTGTTCGACTAGTTGTATGTTCAGAAATGCTTTTTTGCATAGAACTGTTGTAACGTGTTTATTTGGGTCACTGTCACCTTCCTGTAGCTTGGACCAGTCTGGCTGTTCTCCTCTGACCTCTGTCATTAACAAGCCAATTTCACCTACAGAACTGCTTCTCACTGGATGTTTTTTTGTTTTTTGCACCATTCTCTTTACACTCTAGAGTCTGCTGTTTGTGAAAATCCCAGGAGATCAGCAGTTACAGAAATCCTCATGCCAGCCCGTCTGGCACCAAGAATCATGCCATGGTGTAAATCACTAAGATCACATTTTTTCCCCATTCTGATGGTTGATGTGAACATTAACTGAAGCTCCTGACCCATATCTGCATGATTTTATACATTACACTGCTGCCACACGACTGGCTGATTAGATAATCACATGAATAAGTAGATGTACAGGTGTACCTAATAAGTGGCCGGTGAGTGTATATTTTCCCAAATAATAGTGGAATTTAAATAGGCAGCCTACATATATGTCCAAATATATGAACTATATTTTTATATTTATGTTCATGGCCATATATCAGATTTTTGTATGGAAAGGTGCATGTAATCCTTTTTATCTTACACTGTTTATAAGCATATATAAACTGTCTCCATATTCATATTGACAAACTATTTAAGTCAAATCAAAGACTGATCAAGTTTTTGCGTTTTAATATAATTATTTTTTTACATTGCCTCAAAAATAATACCTTCAATAGTACAGCAACAGGCATTTTTCATGTATCTTTTCTCTATTCACTTATTATTTACTGTATTTTTTATTGTCACCATATTTTTGGATCAGTCATCTACTCCTCTGTAATGATGGCATGGTGGCACAGAACTGTATTTTTAAGAGTAAGTGCTCACAAAAAAATGTCTCACTGACAAAACCAATTGTGTAAATATATCCCTCCACTTCCATCAGCTCGTCCTATTCATAGTGATGCGAGTGCAAAAGCATTAAAGGCGGGCACTATCGCATTGATTGATTGACAGTGTTGAACAAATCAGTGCAAAGTTGAGGCAATGTCTTCCCTCATGTGACTTTTCGCCTTTACTCTGAGGACCTCTGCGCACATTCACGCCACGCTTTAGGAGCTCAATGAGGTTGCAGTGCGCTCAAGTAAAGCGTAACAGATGCTGCCTCCCTCTGTAACTTTATCTGCTGGTATCGATGTTACACAGAGTTACTTTGGAAATGTGACTGTTATACACATGATTTAAGCTCACATTTCGTGATATTTTATTTATGTATCGATTATTTCTCTCACTCAAATTTTTTGAGGAGGCATTGCCTACCTTGCCTCTTCGGAGAAAATGCCACTGATCACAGTTTGTCCAAGGCTGATGATGCACCTTTTACACTGACCACTTTTTTGAGTTTAAAACTCAGAGCCAATAAATGAACTTCAGTTACCTGAGAGAGGATGCCGCAGCCCAGCAGAGTAATAATGTGAGTAGTGCTGGTCCAGTGGCTGTCAGGAGACCCTGCTCTTCCACCCAAGAACAAGGCTGAGGCTCACTTGCAGGCAAAGCTAGCCTAGTTAACATGCAGGATAACCAGAATAAGTAATGGGAGGTCACCTTAGATTCAGCCCACTGTTGTCTCTGTTTATGTATGTGCAAGTTTTGAAGGATAGCCTTTTAAGTGAAAAAGTGAAATAACAACAACAATAGTGATAATAATTATTAATATACTAATTATTATTATTAAAGTGCTTGCATACTATACTGAAATTCATCTTATTTTCTTTTTTTTAATCTAAATATTTCTGCAGTAAATTTAGCCCAAACCACTTAATGTACAGACTCCTTTCAAACTTTTTTTTCCTTTTCTTTGTAGATAATTTCAGCCTTAGTTGTGCTATCTATTTTTGTTTTTTTTGCCAACTTCAAGATTATCTCTTATTGTTCTACACTGATGGAATGTTCAGCACTCTAAGCCAACAATAAGGACACCATCTTAATATTTGCATTACAATTGCTCTTCTTTCGCACTTCTAATCGCATGCATAATGACAATAATGCATGCTAAATTGTGAATGTTCTTCCTTTCTTGCATCCATTTAACCCTAAATACACTCACTTAGCACTTTATTAGGAAGACCTGCACACCTGCTATTCATGTGATTATCTAAGCAGCCAATTGTGTGCCTTTACACTGCAGAGATGGTGTGACATTATGTGTTGATTCTCTTAAACAGTCGACAGAAAACAAAAGCGTAAAACCTAAACTTACCATCAATTGGTATTTCCTTCATGAAATGTAAATCACTAAACTGTGGTCAGTCATCTAAAAGATGTGTTTATGTGATAACATTTACATTTTTACTCAAGAAAAAGCTTCTCAAAGGGATAGTTCACACAAAAATGAAAATTATCTCATCATTTGCTCACCCTCATGCCATCCCAGACTTTCTTTTTTTTCTTTTTCTACTGAACACAAAATAAGATTTTTAGAAGAATATTTCAGCTTTGTAGGTCCATACAATGCAAGTGAATGGTGACCAGATCTTTCAAGCTCCAAAAATCACATAAAGGAAGCAAAAAATTAATCAATTGTAGACTCCAGTCGTTAAATCTGTGTGTTCTGAAGTGTTATGATAGATGTGAGTGAGAAACTGAGCAATATTTTTTTTCCTTTAAATCTGCACTTTCACTTTCACTTTTACATTTTGAAAGTGAAAGTGGAGATTTATGGTAAAAAAAAAAAAAAAAGAATTGAAATATTGATCTGTTTCTCACCCAAAGTGATTGCATCGCTTCAGAAGACATATATTAAACCACTGGAGTCATATGTATTACTTTTATGCTGCCTTTGTGTTATTTTTGGAGCTTTAAATGTCTGGTCATCATTTGCTTGCATTGAAAGGAACTATAGGGCTGAGATATTCTTCTAAAAATATTAGTTTTTGTTCAGCAGAAGAAAGGAAGTCATGCACATCTGGGATGGCATGAGGGTGAGTAAATGAGATAATTTTCATTTTTGGGTGAACTATCCCTTTAAGGTTGCAAAGTGTACTTATTACATTGTATTTTTTTATAATGAGAAGGACAGATTAAAGTAGAAAGCAAGAAACAGCATTCTATATTCAGCAAACGATGTGAGGCCAATCCCACTACTTTTTTAACTGTAAATGGAAATTACTTGCAGCTCATGAAATTGATGGTTGTTATTTTTTTGGTGTGTGCTTACAAGGAAGAGCGGAGACCACCCAGATGGTATTTGTCCCACTTAATAATAAGCACATAGTTGCTCTATTCTGGAGCATTAAGGTTGATTATAAGGCATGCCGAACAGTGGAGCTGATGTATAAATCTCCCAGCCTGCAGTATTTTCATGTTCTGTTGAAACAGAAGAAAATAGCATTAGGCTACTTTTCAATATAGTGCTCTTATAAAGCCTGCAGAACATTAATGTCTGCATTTGTTATTATCTAATATGGACTGTAAAGCAGTGTGAAGGAGTATTTTTCTCTTAAATCACTTATGAAGTAAAATGTTTTTAAAATTGCATTTAGTGTTTGGCCATTGGCTGCACTTAAGAGAGTGTCAAACATACATGTAATGACAGGAAGTCACAGTAAATTGTTTAAGTTTGCTTCTCTCGGGTTTCTTTAAACAGAGAGGTTAAGGCTTTGGGCAAGCTGCTCATATCCTCCTAGCAGGAGTGCAGCGGATAGAGTGGGGAAATATGTTTCTAGCTGAGGGAGGTTGAGTTATGCCTGCTCGGAGCAGGGGGTAAGGGTCCCCAGTAGAGCCATATTTCAGCAAAGAGGAAATAGAGGCCCTCTTCCCAAGCCTCCGTTAACTCACTCACTCACTCCACTCACTGGGACGGCCCACGTGCGTGCGGTGTGGCCTGAGTGCGTTTACACGTAGACATTTTGCTTTCTGTTGATGCAGCAATTTACACAAGCCCTGATGTACTTGCAAGATGTTTGAGTTGCTGATCGGTTATAGGTTTGTCATAAAGATTCCAGCTTGACAGACATTTGAGATACGGCACAGGTCTCAGTCTGGCTCTGTTCAAATAATTTACAGGGACAACAGGCATCCACCATCCCATAGAGTCAAAGCCCTCCCTTTCAATCAGGCTGAAACTATGCCATTGACATTAAACAGTTATCCTGCCTTGATGTAAAGCAATCAGACATGCGGATGACACAGAGTTTGCCTCAATCCTAATGCCGTTATCCCATCACAATGGCGTTGCTTACTGAGGAGACCAGGGCATTGTGCGACACAATGTTAGATTAATGACTCTCTAACGTTGGCTTGAAAGGAATGAAGTGAATTTAAATTTCTCCAAAAGTTAAAGAGCTAATGTTACAGTATTAATTTCCTCTCCAACAGTGAGCGGGAAAATATCCATTAGTGAAATTAAGCACAGTTTTCTAGGTAGCTAACATTGTGCAGTGTATAGTGTGGGGCCACAGCTAATGAACACTGCAGTGGGTGATATTTCATTATACAAATTAATGCTCACATTTTAATGGGAAAGTCACATAATGAATCTAGGCTTCAGTGACAGCAATTAGAGACACAGATTGTCCCCTTCTGGACAAGGCAGTATTTAGCAGTAAGCAGCTGTAGATAAAAAATAAAAAGGTCCTTGCTCCTGACAATGGCTACGCATAACTTGAGGGCATTGGAGAACCAACATACCAGATCACCTTTATTTCAAGAGAGACGGAGGATGGACAGGCATTGGCTGTGTGAGTTCATCTTTGTGATTGGGAGCCATTGCACATCTTTTGAGTGACTTAGAATGAACCCCCCACCCCCCACCCCCTCAGGTCTCAGGTCTGTGGTCAGTTGCTACTGCCCCAAGTCATAAGCATTGTAAATTACAAAGGTCACTCAGCAGGCTCCCTGAGAGAAATCACCACTTTAGCATCCCTTTAAGATCTGCATGGTTTTGCTGTTTTGTTTCATTTTTTTATTTTTTTTTATTTACTATGGTTTTCATTCCTGATGCTTATTTGCTAACTACTTGGTGAGTTAGTTCCCTAAAAATCTTTAAAGTGAATGAAAGGATTGATGTAATGGGCCATACAGTAAAGGGTAATTTAAAATGTAAATAGAACTTGTCGGTACTACGTAGAGGGCTTGAGAACTGAAACACCTTGACATTCTTGTTTATACATTTGGCGTAGATAAAACATATCTTAGGGGGAAAAAACTATCTATTTTTCCACAGCAGTCAATCTCTCTCTCTCTCTCTCTCTCTCTCTCTCTCTCTCTCTCTCTCTCTCTCTCCGACTCTCTATCCCCCGTGGTATGCAGACTGTCTTTTCACCATTCTGAAAATCTATGTGGAAATTCATCTTAAAGTATGTCATATCTATTAATTATTTTAATTGCCCTTCTGTAAAGGCTGTGGGTGTTTATTCTAAACTGTTACTATGGAGTCAAGACAAATCACACAAATTCATATGAAATCAGTTTGCGCTGGACTTTTTCAAGTGGAGAGACTGAAAGCACTCTGTTAGATGTGAATTTGTGAAATGATAATGGATATGTACTACTCACAGAGAGAGATCTCTGTAATTTATATAAAGCCTGTCATACTATACCAGATGGCAATATGATATTTATTTTTCCTCCTTATTTTTATTAACACAGTCCATCAGAAATAAGAGTAAGCTCTGGAAACTTCACTTTTTTTTTTCTTTTTTTTTTTGGTTGTTGTTGAGTTTTGCACTCTCTCATTTCAAATGATGAAAAATTATAATCTCTCCACCTCTCTGCCTTGGCGATCCATTTAGTTTCTCTGAGGTTGTGTTGTTTGTGTGGATATCAATTAAAAGTGGATTAACGGGTACATAATGACCTTTAGCAGTAAATTGTGTGTAATGTTGCAAGGCAGGATACAGTATATTCCCCAGATGTCACACGTGCCCCTGACGAATGATGGAGCAGATGTCTTACTGAGCCCAAATGGTGCACAAAGAACATGCCACATGCACAGAGACTTACACAGGCACTTCAAACACACACTCACATAAACATACAACCAGTAATAGTGTTCACTTAAAAAAAAAAAAAAAAAAAAAAAAAAAAGTATATTCATTAATCTGGATTATACTTTTGGCATCACATCTTTAATTAGCATAATATGCAGTGCAGTGCCCCCCCCCCCCCCCAACACTCAACATGGGGTGGAGAAAAGCAGATCACTCTAATTGTACTCTAATTTTGGGTACAGAATATCATTCCTTCCAGTTAAAAGAAATGAAAATGATAATTTGCATCAAGGAAGTTTCCTTATTGAATCACATCAAGCCCCTGTTATCCTGCTCAGAGGATAAGCACGTATTGGGTTAAAAGCTCATCGTGTATGTGTCTTTTACACTCTTGTGTAAAAGAACAAAACATGGCCCCCTACCCTGTCCCTCTTTGTCTATTTTATTTATTTTTTTCCTTTCACCTGCCCTTCAATGTATGTCCCTCTGTGTATATATATATATATATATATATATATATATATATATATATGTACACTGGCAGCCAAAAGTTTGGAATAATGTACAGATTTTGCTGTTATGGAAAGAAATTGCTACTTTTATTCACTGAAGTGGCATTCAACTGATCACAATGTAGGACATTAATAACGTGAACAATTACTATTACAATTAAAAAAAAAAAAAAAAAAAAAAATGCTCAGAACATCTTAAACTACTTCAAAGAGTTCTCATCAGAAAAATCCTCCATGTGCAGCAATGACAGCTTTGCAGATTCATGGCATTCTAGCTGTCAGTTTGTCCAGATACTCAGGTGACATTTCACCCCACGCTTCCTGTAGCACTTTCCATAGATATGGCTGTCTTGTCGGGCACTTCTCACGCACCTTACAGTCTAGCTGATCCCACAAAAGCTCAATGGGACTAAGATCCATAACACTCTTTTCCAATTATCTGTTGTCCAATGTCTGTGTTTCTTTTCCCATAACACCTGCACCCCTGAGTCTTCTCTTTACTGTTGTACATGAAACTGGTGTTGAGCAGGTAGAATTCAATGAAGCTGTCAGCTGAGGACATGTGAGGCGTCTATTTCTCAAACTAGAGACTCTGATGTACTTATCGTCTTGTTTATTGTACATCTGGGCCTTCCACATCTCTTTCTGTCCTTGTTAGAGCCAGTTGTCCTTTGTCTTTGAAGACTGTAGTGTACACCTTTGTATGAAATCTTCAGTTTTTTGGCAATTTCAAGCATTGTATAGACTTCATTCCTCAAAACAATGATTGACTGATGAGTTTCTAGAGAAAGCTGTTTCTTTTTTGCCATTTTTGACCTAATATTGACCATAAGACATGCCAGTCTACTGCATACAGGGGCAACTCAAAAACAAACACAAAGACAATGTTAAGCTTCATTTAACGAACCAAATAGCTTTCAGCTGTGTTTGATATAATGGCAAGTGATTTTCTAGTACCAAATTAGCAATTTAGCATGATTACTCAAGGATAAGGTGTTGGAGTGATGGCTGCTGGAAATGGGGCCTGTCTAGTATATTTAGTAAATACTTTTTTTCAAATAGTGATGGTGCTGTTTTTTACATCAGTAATGTCCTGACTATACTTTGTGACCAGTTGAATGCCACTTTGGTGAATTAAAGTACCAATTTCCTTCCAAAACAGCAAAATCTGTACATTATTCCAAACTTTTGGACGCCAGTGTATATATGTTCAGTACACTAAGTTTATGTTTGTGATCCTTTATTTAGGAAGCTGTGCAGTGGGTCTGCAGATCTTCCATTCTTTTTCTGGAATGGCGCCCTCCAAATAATGATAAATTACTTGAGCACTATGCCATTTGCTAATTATATCCATGATTTACTACAGAGCCAGACTTAAATCATTCAATTCAGTCTTGCGTAACAATGCAACATTTTTTATGGGTAAATTTTTTTTTTCCATGTGTATAATCTAAGCGTTTATAGCCAACACACACACACACACACACACACACACACACACACACACAAACACACACTTTGACAAACATGCTTTTATTTTCATTTTCCCATATCTTTCAAAACTCCCTCCCTCTCTGTCTTTCTTTTCCACCTTCTGCTACATCATTTCATTCCTGAATCATTACAGGGTCTCAAAAATCAAGCCTTGCATTTTGTTTATTGCTTATTGATCACATAAATCAAGCTCTCATTCCAAGTCTATTATAATTGTTGTCAGAAGGTATTTTATATCAATATTGATCGGATCATGCAAATGCTATTTAGACTCTTTCACTTTCCAATGCTGTCCTCATTTCACTTTTAACAATAATTCTTGTACATTAGCATGTGTTTCTAAACTGCCTGCATGCCTTCTTTTACAGTACATTTCATGCTGGTTAGCATTTTGTAATTCACAGTGTGAGGTTGCCTTATGAGGAATGCTCATGTGCGCCACATATGGTGTGCTTATATCATTTATACTAGATCTTCACTCTCATACAAATGCCTTTTACTGGGTGCATTTTGGACTGAGGGGTCACAGTTGTCCTCCGAAGGCAATAAAGAGCTTCTGCTGGGCTTGATTTATCCTCACTATGATAAACTGCAAAAAGAGGATGTCCACAGAACAGCTTCACCACCAAGGTAGAGGCCTGATAACTGACAAGGCCAGGAGAGAGACAAAGTGCGTGTGTGTGTGTGTGTGTGAGAGAGAGAGAGAGAGAGTGTGTGTGTGTGTGTGTGTGTGTGTGTGAGAGAGAGAGAGATAGAGAGAGAGACAGCAGCAACCAGCAGCACCACAAGCCTTCAGTTACCCATGTGAATAGAGATAACATCCAGACAGTTTTGTTGTCAGTTGAAAATATGATCTCTGTAGTGGACTGAAGGCACCATATGGTGATATGTTTTTATGGCGCTGACGTGAGTGATGTCTCACTTGTCAGATCTGGATTGAGCTGGATCGACCTGTATTGAAACTCCTCCCTCCTCTCAAAAAATGCTGATGCACTGTTTACTAAGTAAGAAATGTAGTCAAATGCTCCAGACTGTAAAATTTATAGAGGCTTGATGTAATCCTTGATGTGATTTCTGTCAAATATTTACATGTTGTCTTTCTTTTTGCTCTTCTTCTGACAGGTGGAACATGCTAAAGGTTCCTGCTGAGTTTGTTGGCACCTACAGTATATTATTAGTGATTTACTGACATCAACTCCTATCTGACTTTGTATCTTTCCATCTCTCTTACTGTAGGTGAAAAGCCCTACAGGTGCCCTCATTGCGACTATGCAGGCACTCAGTCAGCTTCTCTGAAGTACCACCTGGAGCGCCATCACCGTGAGCGACAGAATGGAAGCGGTCCCTCAGCCAACCACCCTCCCTCCTCTGAACACAAAGATGACCATGGAAAAAACAACAGTGGCGGTGGTGTCTTTGCTCGTCCTGATGTCCTTCGTGGGGTCTTTAAAGGCATGATGCCCTCTGGTCTTGACTTCCGAGGGGGTCAAATGCTCCCACATCAATGGGCTCCACCAGGAATACTCTGCCCTAGGGAAAGAGACCGTGAAAGGGAACGAGATCGCCATGGACCAGGGGCAGAGCCTACCACAGAGAGCATGAAGAGTCCTGAGGGACCCACCTCTGCAGGGGACAGTCCTGCCAGCTTCTCTGACCTGGGCCGGGCCTACCAGAGTATGGTGGGAAATGGAGTCAACTTTCAGGGATCCCTGCAAGCTTTCATGGACAGCTTTGTCCTCAATTCCATGAAGAAGGAGATGAGAGAAGGTCAGCTGCATGGCCAGTATTTTAGCCAGGAGAGTTCTGAAGCCAAGACCAAAAAAGCCAGTGAGGGAAACCAGAAGGAGAATCCCTCCAGTGACGCCAAGCCAGCTGAGGGTGGCCGCTCCCAGTATGAGCCTCTGGATTTGTCTGTTAGGCCAGAAGCAGGATCCATCCCTGGAGCCTCCATCACCATACAGGACAATGTCGCCTGGCACAGCTGCCTCTTCTGCTCCTTCACAACTGCCTCTGTGGAACTGATGGCCCTCCACCTGCAAGCTAACCACCTGGGTAAAGGCAAGTGTGGCCTGGGCAAAGATACTAAGGAACACCTCTTGGGTGAGCCTTTCCATGCAGGCAAAGTTACTGGCCTGGCTCCTCCACCACCAGGCCTTCTCCATCACCATGAGGGAGCCCCGTCAAGGGACAGAGAGACTGAGTCTGGGGATCTGAAGGGACAAACAGGCTGGTCGAACCATCTGAAGCAGCCCCCGCATGGAGCTTCCATGGGAGCATTCTCCAGTGATTTCTACAAGCCCTTTGTCCCCGTGTACGATGGCTCTGCTAGAGGGCCTGTTGGATATCTCGACCAGCAGAAAATTCAGCCCAATGATGGGGGCGGTCTAGGCCCTCTGGACGACCTATCCGACAAGGCGTCTTGCAGTGAGATTGAGGCATCTGAGGAACGTGGTGCTCAGTCTGAGGAAGATGAAATGGGTAGCGACAAATCATTGCCCAACCCCAATACCACAGAGCGGCTTATGCGTTCAGATGAAGAAGAAGAGGCAGAGGAAGAAGAAGAGATGGAGATGGGTGATGCCGAGGAGGAGGACCTTGGATCCATGCAGATGCTTCCTGAATCTCCACTGTCAGGGAAGGACATCCAAAGATGTAAGCTATCCATGGGCCCCCAAAACTCTGGGCTTTCTCCTCCTCAGCCTACCACCCCTGAGAAGCAGTGGCAACAGCAGCAGGCAGGCCTTGGTCTTCTCTCCCCAGGTAGTGGTCCTCCTGGCCTGGTAAAGCCTGATCAGGCCCACCTGGAGCACCAGATGAACATGCTATCTGTCCTGCGGGCCTATAATTCAGAGAACCTTGCAGCTTTTAACGGAGACCTAGGCAGCAGCTCCAGTGGAGGAGGCAGTGGGACCAGCAACATGAAAATAATTGACCCCTCTGGTGAGTATTGCAACATCAACTTTTGTTTCAGTATCATAATAAAAAAATAAAATAAAAAAAAATAAATAAATAAAAAAAAATATTTACTCACTGTTATAAATACACACTCTTTGGCCAGTAAACAAGCTATTTGTGTACACTGCCTTATGCAAAGCACACCAACACTACCAATTACACATTGAGACATTTGTTCAATGGATCCCTCATTGGTCAGAAACAAACCAATACAAGAAACACTCTAAAGGAGCTAGATTTGCTTTTGAGAGATTTCAGCCTTATTTCAAGCAAGTTAAGAGACCATCAGGATGACAAAGTGACACATTAATCTTTATTACATTGTCATTTTACAAGAGCTCCAGTCCCACCCTCTCTTCTTCCCTCCTCTTTCAGGGAATAAGAGTGTCTGCTTTTAAACAGACCAAGAGCCGACTACTAGTCTAACTATCTTAGCTTTCATAAAGGTCTGTCCCACAAGCCCATTACTTTATAAGAGGCCGGGGTCTATGGCTTTGTGAAAAATGATCTGTCAGCTTTCATGATACTGCTAAGGTTACTGGTGCTCCTTGAGACTACTGTGTTTCATATCGCCCTTTCTGAAATTTGGTGATAAAAAGAAAAAAAGAGTATCTGTGAGTGAAAAAAGCGACTAAATCACAAAGACTTGAATTTGTAGTTTGATTTGGACAGCCATAGAAGAAATTAAGTGGGTGCTACAGCCTTTAGTTCACACTACCCTATATCAGGTATTTCCTTCCATTAAGCTATTAATTTTGCTGAATAAAACTGTCAGCTAATAAAATGTATATATCCTCCATTTTCCTCGTGCTCTTAATATATTATTCATTAAGAAGCAGACTAATTTTCAGATCTGCAGTTGAGACAGACATTCTTTGTTTGGTGCTTTACATTGGTGTTATTACTTCTGGTCTGTGAACAGAGAGGAGCAAGGCAGACATTGTTTTTTGCTCCCATTCAAACAGTCTCACTGCAAATATGTGTAGGATTAAACAAGGGTTTAAACTAGTACTGCAAGTATTTTTACAGACTTTTTTTATTTTTATTAAGCTGCTTCATTCTCACAAATCTTAATACTGATTGTTCCTTTAATTCGGAACAATGGAATTTTTCATTTAAGTAATTGTATTTGTGTTTTATACATGTATCTAGCTTGATTAGTAAACAAAAAATCAATACTGTATCAACACTGATTTAAAGGACACAAATTAATTAGTTTAGATTTTTTTATTTTTTTTATTTTTTTTATTTAACAACTAGTATATTAGTAAATTACAGGTGTTTTGATGTAAGTAGTCTAGTTGACATAATGGCATGTGTATTTTTTTGTGTGCTGTATCATTTGGATCTCTGTTTCACCATAACATTAAACACAAGTGAGTCAACCACTAGCATGTCATCCAAACTAGTCGAAGACATGAGTCGGTTATCTTAAAAAAAAAAAAAAAAAATCTGCAGCCGTGCTATACAACCTTGGAAAAACGTAAAAAATCAGAGAGATTAACAAATATTTGTGCAGCTGTGTATAAGTAAGAAGTTAGAAGTTAGAAAGAAGTTAGAAAGGCCAGAGTGTGTTTTTACCCCATCTTTTTAACAAGGGCGACATACTATAGAGAAACAAGTGAAGTCTCAAAACTGTCATGTGTTTCATTTTTCCCCTTTAAAATGGTTTACATTAAAAATTAATGCCGCTTTTGACCTTTTAATTATGGAAAATGTGTCTGTCATGGAGGAACCTGTTGCATTTTTAATTTTTAGAGGAGGTCATTCACTCGGCTGAAAATGAATGCTATTTTTTGGTCAGCATGGTGAATGTATCGTATTGTAATATCTTTCTTTAATCAAAAGACATTTGAAAAGTGCCCTTGTGACGTCCTCCTCTCCTGCTGCCATGAAGAAGGACTGACCTTTAGAGATAAGCCTTTGTCTGGTGAACAAAAGTTTTTTGTTTGGCATTTTAAAGCATGACTCCATCCGTTTGTCACTGGTGGATGCTGATGGGCAGCTGAGCGCTTCTGTATACACTGTGAAAGTGTGTGGGCATGTTTGAGTATTGCATACAGTAAAAGCATTGAATGACCACGAGGAGAACTCAACAGACATTTTATTCATCCTGCTCTGAGGGGAATGTGTTTGTACTGTATCACCACTGAACCTGTTGTACATACTTGTGTATGTGTGAGATAGAGAGAGAAAGGGAAAGAAAGAGAGATTTGGCCACCTGAAGAAGGCGTTCTTGTGACTTTTTCATGTCTTCAGTCTGTTCACATCTGCGTGGAGAAATACCAGGCTCCACGTTCACACCGACGACATCTAGGTATATACTGTCACAATGTAAATCCTCACCAATGTTATACAGGTACATATAGAATCTGACCCAATTTAAATTCAGAATTTTTGAATTTAGACTACAGCACAGTACTGTATCAAGGTCTAAAATAACTGCACATTTAGCACTTGCAAGTGTATTTGAAAATGTATTTATATCCAAACTCATATATATATATATATATATATATATATATATATATATACTGTATATATATATATATATATATATATATATATATATATATATATATACATGTAAAAGTAACTACCTAGTGTCCTTTGTGCTCAGATCTCTTGTACAGAATTGACTGAAATATATTCTGCACCATTCCTTGGGGCTGGGCATAGATGAAGCAAAAATCCCTCTAAAAATTTTATTTGGGGCAAAATATGATTATCTGAAGTGGCTTGGCATTAGGTTTGTATGCAAATAATGCATAAATCATTAATATTTAGAATTGTCAGCTGAATTTGGTATGCCTTGATATCCAGGGTGAAGTGGAGTGAGATTCATTCTTAAGTGGCACTCTCATTATTCTAACGCTTTTATAAGACAAAAACACATTTACTCCCTCTTACATGGCAAGTATGTTATGTTTATAGTATCATGTGTTGGCCCTCTCTCTCATACATACAGTACAAACAATGCACTCTTTCCTTAAATCACAACAAATGCATGACATTAGCAGTCATTTCTTTTAGAAGGCCATGTTAACCAGAAAAAAAACAAAACAAAACAAAAAAAATATCTACTCACATTAACGGCCAGAGGCCGAGTTTATTTGTTGTGAAGAAAATAATGCATAGGGCATATTAATCAAAGGTATATCTACGATTTAGTGCCGAGCCCTCCAAGTCGACACGGCCTGTGTGTATTAGCTTTGTATTGTTCAGATTGCTTAATGGCCTTGTTCTATTGTGCAAGGCAGCCATTGTGTAAGTGTATCATGTAATCAATACAGGGTCTGTTAGTGGCATATCTTCATCTATACATTGCACATGTCTCAAGCATTGTGTTCTTTGTCTGTCTTTGGTTTGATTTTCTTTGTCTTCCCCTTAATTTAACAACATATCATCACACAATAAAGCACATGCTATAATAACCACACATAAGCCTTAGTTATCCCCAGCACCTGTACAGAATGTACCAGCACACAGTACGAATGTAGCCTTCAACATTTTTTAATTGTTCGATGATGCATTATAAGAATCAAAATATGAAATATATGTCAATGAAAAAAGTACTTTTGTTTATTGTAAGAGCGAGAGAGAGAGGTTGAGGGTGAATGAGAGAAATGAGATTATCAGTGTCATTGGCCTCTGATGGCTCAGTCTCCCTCCATCACTCTCTCAAAGCTGCCCTCACCTTTTTTTTTTTTTTTTTCATTGTCTTGCAATTTACACAATTATCTTGATTCATGCGCCCTACCTTTATTAGCCGCTATGAAAAATGGCCACTCTTAGATTTTTCTTACAGGAGCGGTAGTGAGCTCAGAGTACCACAGTACTGAGTAGAGCGGCTACCAGTACCAAGGCCTGTCTTCAGTCCTTTTAATCCTCATGTTCTGTTGAGATTGACTTTACTGGGTTTGTGTTTAGGGTCCAAGAGACCCCAATGATTTATGTGCAAACATAATAATAAAGAAAAAGAAAAATCTCGCAGACAATGTCCATAGATATTTATTAAGAGGCCAAAAAAGTGCCAAAGTGCTCAGTGCAAGAACAAAACATTTTCAATTTACATCGTCATCAGTGTCCAAGTAAAGCAGCACACCTGATTCCATTTATAGATCAGAGTAAAACGGTTACCGTAACTCTTCTAGTTGATACATGCTTAGTTACAAAAATGTTCAGAAAAAGGTGTCATAGACATGTGTTGTACTTTCATACACAATATACTGGCACACCCACATATTAAGAGAAATACATACATGTTTGCATAGAGTACACATACGTGTGTGTATATATATATATATATATATATATATATATATATATATATATATATATATATATATATATATATATATACACATGTATACAGTAAATATGTATGTACGTATATACAGTTGTGCTCAAAAGTTTGCATACCCTTGGATAATTGGTAATATATGTACCATTTTTAAAGAAAACATGAGTGAGCAGGCAAAACACATTTCTTTTATTTCTTATGGGATTCATATTCAGCTGTAGGTTATAACAGAATGGCACAATCATAAAACAAAACATGGCAACAAAGAAAAAAATAAAATGACCCCTGTTCAAAAGTCTGCATACCCTTAGTTCGTAATACTGTGTATTGTCCCCTTTAGCATCAATGACAGCGTGCAGTCTTTTGTAATAGTTGTCTATGAGGCCCCAAATATCTTGCAGGTGGTATAGCTGCCCATTCGTCTTCGCAAAATGCCTCCAGGTCATGCAAAGTCTTTGGTCGTCTTGCATGAACCACACATCTGAGATCTCCCCAGAGTGGTTCAATGATATTAAGGTCAGGAGACTGTGATGGCCACTCCAGAACCTTCACCTTTTTCTGCTGTAACCACTGGAGGGTCAACTTGGCCTTGTGCTTAGGGTCATTGTCGTGCTGGAAAGTCCAAGAGCGTCCCATGTGCAGCTTTCATGCAGAAGAATGCAAATTGTCTGCCAGTATTTTCTGATAACATGCTGCATTCATATTGCCATCAATTTTCACAAGATTCCCCATGCCTTTAGAGCTCACACACCCCAAAACATCAGTGAGCCTCCACCATGCTTCACAGTGGGGATGGTATTCCTCTCCAAACATAGCGCTTATGGTTCTGACCATAAAGCTCTATTTTGGTCTCATCACTCCAAATTACAGTGTGCCTGAAGCTGTGGGGCGTTTCAAGGTGTTGTCGGGCATATTGTAACTGGGCTTTTTTGTGGCATTTGCACAGAAAGGCTTCTTTCTGGCAACTCGACCATGCAGCTCATTTTTGTTCAAGTATCGTCATATTGTGCTCCTTGAAACAACCACACTGTCTTTTTCCAGAGCAGCCTGTATTTCTCCTGAGGTTACCTGTGGGTTTTTCTTTGTATCCCGAACAATTCTTCTGGCAGTTGTGGCTGAAATCTTTCTTGGTCTACCTGACCTTGGCTTGGTATCAAGAGATCCCCGAATTTTCCACTTCTTAATAAGTGATTGAACAGTACTGACTGGCATTTTCGAGGCTTTGGATATATTTTTATATCCTTTTCCATCTTTATAAAGTTCCATTACCTTGTTACGCAGGTCTTTTGACAGTTCTTTTCTGCTACCCATGGCTCAGTATCTAGACTGCTCAGTGCATCCACATGAGAGCTAACAAACTCATTGACTATTTATACACAGGCACTAATTGCAATTTAAAAAGCCACTGGTGTGGGAAATTAACATTTAATTGCCATTTAAACCTGTGTGTGTCACCTTGTGTGTCTGTAACAAGGCCAAACATTCAAGGGTATGTAAACTTTTGATCAGGGCCATTTGGGTGATTTCTGTTATTATTATGATATAAAAAGGAACCAAAAAACTATGTGGTAATAAATGGCTTCATATGATCACTATCCTTAAATAAAAGACATGATCAGTCATATTTTCAAAATCAGTGCCAAAATTTCTGCCGGAGTATGCAAACTTTTGAGCACAACTGTATATCAAGGGAGAATACACAATTAATTAAATACAAAAAGCAGATTTCCCATGAAATATATTAGCAAAATACCAATGCATCTATAATAAATAATTATAGTCTGTCAAGAATACAGTACATTATATATCTGTGGTGATGTGGATGTGGCCGAGCAACGTCTGTTGAGAGCGAGGCCGGGAAAGGAAGAGCGGTAAGGGTTGACACCTGTGGGAAATTATCTCTAACAGCTGTGAGAGCTGGAGGGGGATAAAAGGGCAGTCCAGACCGCTGGAGGGGAGAGAGAGAGCAACACAATATCAATTACGCATAGCAAACTCTAACAAATATATTATGTATTCAAGGGAAATATCTAAAAGGTCTAAATAGATAAGCTCTAGAATATCAGAAGTAGAACATTTCTCTTGATATGTGTGTATGCCAGTATATTATGTGTAAAAGTACTATGCATGTGTAACATTTGTGTATTTTAGTATGTATCAACTAGAAGAGTTACAGTAAATGCTTTACTCTATAAATGGAATCAGGTGCGCTCCTTTTACTTGGACAGTGATGACGATGTAAATCCTGAAATATTGTTTCTGTGGACATTGAGTGCAAGCTTTTTCTTTGTAATTTCTGTTTTGAGCCTACACGCCGAAGCAACGTTGATATACTATATGCTTTTCAGTGTTTGTTGCTGACTTTTCATATTTTTTTTTTTTTTTTTTGCAAACATAATGATAGCAATTTAAATTCTTTTAATATGTTCTTCTGACCTAATCAAATTTAATTTGGCATCTATTGATGAAGCGGTAACACTTTACAATAAGGTTCCATTCATTAACATTAGTTAATGCATTAGTTATCATGAACTAACAATGAATGATAATTGTTTTTTACAGCATTTATTAATCTTTGTTAATGCTAGTTAATAAAAATAAAATTTTTCGTTGTTAGTTCATGTTAGTTCATAGTGCATCAACTAATGTTCTAGCTAAGTATTGATTTAAAAAATGAATTACTACATGATGAAACTAACATTAACCAAGATTAATAAATGCTATAAAATTATTGTTCTTTGTTAGTTCATGTTAACAAAAGTTTTTTTTTTGTTTCTCCCCAATTTGAATTGCCCAGTTCCCAATGCGCTCTAAGTCCTCGTGGTGGCGTAGTGACTCACCTCAATCTGGGTGGTGGAGGACGAATCTCAGTTGCCTCCACATCTGACACCGTCAATCCACGCATCTTGTCATGTGGCTTGTTGAGTGCTTTACCGTGGAGACATAGCGCGTGTGGAGGCTTCACGCTATTCTCCACGGCATCCACACACAACTCACCACACGCCCCACCGAGAGCGAACCACATTATAGCGACCACGAGGAGGTTACCCCATGTGACTCTACCCTCCCTAGCAACTAGGCCAATTTGGTTGCTTAGGAGACCTGGCTGGAGTCACTCAGCACACCCTGGATTTGAACTCGTGACTCCAGGGGTGGTAGTCTGTGTCTTTACTCGCTGAACTACCCAGGCCCCCATGTTAACTAATGTTAACAAATGGAACCTAATTGTGAAGTGTTACCGTCGAAGCTTTAACCCTCTGTTGTATCACAAAGAAAGCGTGCACTTTCTAGAAATGTAACTGTGATCTAATATACTAACGCTGTTGTTAGTGGTCAATTTGATTCCAACAAAAATGCATTGCAGTAAAATACAACAAAACAAATCCAAATATAAAATTTTCAGGAATGAACTGCTACAGTGTTTACAACAGTCTAAATTTTTTTGCATTTAACAATTTCTTACACTTATTCATGTTTAATATCTGGGGTCTTTATTTATTCATTCATTTATTTATTAAGATTTCAAAAGGCCTTGTGGCCTCTAAGACCTTAAACAGAACATCCCTCTGTGTATGTGTGTGTGTATTTTCCGTTTCTGCCCCATTGAGTTAGAAGTGTATGCATTGTGCAGTGTCCTTGTGCTGTGAGGTGGGCAGCTGGTTGTGTATGAGCGTCTTTGGACGAAGACACTTCTCAGGAGTCCAGGTTTCAGATGTTTACTGCTAAGAACAGCCCAGCAACTACTGACAGTCCAGTTTTGCCACTCAGTCAAGACATTCCTCAAGCTTTGGAAGTGTAGTAGGCAGAGGAAGAGAAATGGACAGAAAGAGAGAAAGAGAGAGACAGACAAGTAAACAGAGCAGGAATAAAAGATAGAATGTATAGAAAGATTTAACAGAAGGACTGGTGAAAGAGGGGGCTGATCACCCCAAACGTCGTAGTTCATAAGGCCATGACACCCCCTGGTGGAAAAGCAGTGAACCCTGTCCCTATTCACTCCAAACGACTCGTTGAGAATGACAGATGATTGGAGAAAGAGAGAGATAGAAGGACAGAGAGAAACCAGGGCTAAGCACACTAAAGCAAGTAAATAACTCATGGAGCAGAGAAAAAGGCAAGTAGAAGATAGAGATGGATAGGGATAGATACACTAGATACACAGAAGAGAGAAAAGAGGTTTCATCTGTAGTGTTAATCATTTTTTCTTATATGCAAATCCCTTTGGATTTATCAGTTCACATTGTGTCCTCCTGCACTTGAACATATTGTTGGTTACACTTGCTGCAAACAAAAACTGAGTGAGAAAATTGCCGTTTATCAAGCCCACAAACTATGCCGTTAAGAAGACTAGAAGTCCACAGATGTGTGAATGTATTCAAGGAGTTCCCAGCATTTTACCCCCTTCATTCTAGCGCCTGTCTGCTAGCCAGTGTGTGTATTTTGTGTGTGTGTGTGTGTTGGGATGTATCTTGCCAAGCAGACAGGAGTGGGTAGTTAAATGTAAATGGTGTTTAGTCACCAGTGGCCAATTATCACTGTCAGGAGGGTGTAGAATCAGACCCTCTCTTAGGCGGGTCTTGACCCCAGTCTGGTGCGGGTCAGAGACAGTGCATTACTTCCTGTCTTCCTGTCAGCTTTTAAGTTCATATCGCTCCCTCTCTGACTTTTTTTTTACTTTCTATGCCTCTTTATCTGTCACTCTTTTGCTCTTTTTCTATCCGTCTCTCTCTTGAGAGCCTGACTGCTTTAAAAGTGTAGAGTGAGTGTGGTAATAAAGAGCTTGTGTGTGTGTGTGTGTGTGTGTGTGTGTGTGTGTTCCTCTGACCAGGTTCTTTAAAGCTATTATGATAATTAAAAACATATGCTGCCTGCACTGCACAGAGTGAACCAGCAGCTGTAATGCAACAGAGGGGACTTTTGCCTTCCACTGCTTTCACTCCATACTGGAACTCACATGCACAATGACACACACATCCACTTTAAACATTCTCAGTTTAGAAGAAATAGACACATTTAATCATACATTACAAACCATATAGTGTGTGATTATCACATTATATTGTAGGGGAGACTGGGGCTAGTTGTCACACAGGGAAGTTGTCACAAGGGACATCTAATCTCAGCAATGATAAGATTTAAAGTAAAAAGTCTAAATGTGTGTTTTGTTTTTTTTTGTTTGTTTTTTTTTTTGTTTTTTTGTCTTGCAGAGGATTTGTATGTTGGTTTCAAGCACCTACTTCAAAACCCTCTTAAATTAGAAGTGTTTTTATAAATTCTACACTTCACAGTACATTTTCGCTATCATTATGTTTTTATTGCAGCTCTTGGGTCAAAGGTATTTTTAAATAAATCCAGGTCAAATTTTCATCAGGTCAGGCTGTCACATGTGTTTTAAATATAGTACATTTTTACAATATATCAATTACAATATTTGTTGGCATTACCATTTTGTTGTTTCATGAAGTGTTTTGTGACTCATAATTGTTTTTCCTTTTAAATTTAGCTGAATTAGACTGTGTTATGGTGGGGGTGTTCACATGAAACCTATGCCACTTTAATGGAAGGTTCCATTGTGACAACGTACCCCATACAAAAGATCAACAGGTGAAAATGTTCAATAGCTTTTTTTGCAGCCCAGGCTTGCAGGTATGTAGCTATGCAGAAACTGACTTTTAAAAATAAACCTACCCTTAGAAATATTCACTGGAGAAAAAATTGTGACAACTAGCCCCGGTCTCCCCTATATTATTATTATTTATTATTATTATTATTGTCATTATTTTTATTATTATTATTTTTATGAACACAAATTTAATTCCACACACAAACAAATAGTCTGTTCTGTTCACTATAATGGCTTTCTCGTTTACCACGTAGTAATTTCTTTTATGTGATTTCCACAGTCTCATAATTTATGGACCAACAGACACAAAGTCTATTTGCCCCTGACTTTCATCTTTCTTTTTGGTGAAAAGAGATCTCCACACTCAAAAAGCAGTGCAGGGATACAACTTGGTAATTGCCAGTAATGCTGTCCTCATCAGGTGGCTAATTCACAGTGATATGGCTTGTGTTAGTCTGCTAGCATCCACACGGCCCCAGCATTTCGCCAATTGCGGAGAGATGGGAGAAGCCGTCACACTCTGATGAAGTGAACGGCCTGAGGGTCAGCCAGTCCGTGTTTTGTGTATACATACTCCCTCCCCCGGGACCGCCGTAATCTTTAGCTCCTTACCGTTAAAATCAGGACTAGAGAGCCTGTGTTGAACCGGGTTATTACATATGACTCATTTATAAAAGACTCCGAGACGAATCCTTCATCTCTGACTGATGACGTTTAACCTGTCACCGGGAGTTTAAGTGCTGTCAGCCTCCAAGCACACTGTTGTGGTACATTTAAGAGCTGTCAAGCAGTCTTATTACAGAGTAAAGGTAGATTCTTGACACGACACATCAGACTGCGTCTCTGAGCCTCGTCCCACGCTTCTCCATCTCAGAGCAAACTGCCACGGGGAAGCTCTCTCACAATGAAAGACTGCTCTCTCTCTCTCTCTCTCTCTCTCTCTCTCTCTCTCTCTCTCTGGAAGTCTCTGAGGTGATAGACAGTGTTGGTGCCTCTCTACTATTTCCATTGTGCGAAGTGTGATGAATGCTTGTCAGGTGAAGGCGAGGTGTTCAATATTACCATTTTAACTTCAACCTAGGTGAATTAGCGCTTTGTCAATCAGCTGCACAAATTCTGGTTTCAAAGAAGAATTAATTGTATAAGCTGTTGTCAAGCCCACTGGATGGTACCTGTTGCTCTCCCTCAGCAGCTGTGATATCTCTAAAAATATTTTTTCTCCATGCTAATTTACTCTGATATCAACTTTGGCGGTGCTGAAAGCTTTTGAAAGGTCTCGTAATTTCGCTCCCTTTCACTTTTGTCTCGTACCTTGCTGATGTACAGTAAGCTTCATAATTTCCAGCGGATAAAGAGAAAGTGGTCGCTGAATAAAGGATCGGGTTCCAGTCTGACAACAAAGGAAAAGAAATATTCAATGCTAATGACAGCAAAACAATTATGCTATTCATAATATTAGATGGAAAAAAGGAGATCTTGTTAGAGGAAACCTTGGGAGAGAAGAATATGAAGTGTTCTCACTGGTGCAGTCATCACGGCTTGCTGCCATTATTTTTTATTCCCCTGCAGCCCACTATAGTTTGCATTTAATGACAGTAACCCTTAAGCTAATACTTAATAGATTTGCTCCTCAACCCTCAGCTCCTTTTTTTTCATATACAGTATTTGATCTTGTTATTTCTTTGTTCAGTTTTTTGTGTGCGTGTGTTTTCCAAGTCAGTCTCAGACTTTGTTCAATTTGAGGTATTCCTCTTAGCTTTGCTGCGTGCATTCCCCAGGTGCCCTTAGATGTGAGGATTTGCTCTCAGAGGAGTTGTATTGAACAACACTTCCTACCTGTGCAGTGGCACACCTCACACACGCTACATACAGACAAACTCGCTTACACGCACGCAACCTTCCCAACATAATGATCATGCTTACACACCCCGTATGACACACACTCCAAACGTAATGAGAGAATATGCCCTGACTGCAGTTGGCAGACACTGGAGTTAAAAAAAGAAAAAAATGCACAAGTATGTCAACTTTTATTTGCTCTTTTATTCTACATCAATGGCAAACAATGCGATAACGTTAATAAAACAAATACAGAAAACACAGTCTGGCTGAGGCATTCGCAACAGGGGTGTGTTTTGAGCACTAGTGTAGCAATTATAGACAAATCTGTCACACAATTCCATGTTCTAGTTGTTGTGCAAAGGAAGAGATGGTCCAATAAGCCATATTTGATTTAAACTTCAAATAAATAGGGAGGAAGGAAAGTTCCTGCAAATAGAAAGAGTGGAGGAGCAGCATAAAAGAAAAGCATTGCATGAGAAATAAGCCCACATTATACCATTAGCTGTTAAAAAAATGCACTTAATTCCTCTGTAGAGATGGAAATAAATCGCACGAGCTCCCGCATTGTTCCACGCAAATCCCATCGAATGGATTTAAGATGGCGTATTGTTTATTAGGGAAATATGGGGGAGGTGGGAGAGCTGCTGTTCTAATTGCAGTAATTTAATCAGGATTAGAAAGGTTACCTGGATGAGGCGGCAGTGCAAGGACACTGAGGCTTGTGGAACTACAGATTTCAGCCCGAGTAAAAATGCACATTTCGCGGCTTATGTCGTCTCGATGTTCTCTTTACATTAACGAATTTACGGTCGAGCCTGCGCTGGCAGCAGTGCCACTCTTCTGTGGATAAATAAACAGAATGTTCTTTTGTTTCCTTTCCTCCCCCCTTCACTGTTTCTCTCTCTCTCTCAAGCCTTGCTAAATAGGAAGCAATGAGAATCCATTTTAATCAGATTAATAACTTGGTTGATCACATATAACCTAATTTTGATTCAGAGCTGCCCTTGTCCGCTGAGTCATATACAAAATGACCTTTGTGTCACCACGACGACCATAAAGCACAGTAAGTGCCATTTTGCTGTCAAAAAAGCTGAAGATGTTTTACATCACTGCAAAAAATTAACGTGTCATTTTTTTTTTTTTTCTTCGAATGTGATGCCCTCTTCCACAAAAGGCCAACTTCCAATTGAGGGCCATTAGGTTGAGACTCGAGTTTCCTTGGGCCTGGGAGATGGGAACAACTTTCCTCCAGCATTCACAGTAAAATGAATCGTCCTTTTAAAACAGATATGGTTACATATTAGTTTTGAAAGGTACAGTAACTGCCTCAGATTTAGCTGTCTCCAACAGTAGGCCTTTTGTGTCCACAAGAACTCAATAACTGGCCTGTGATCCCATTTTAGTTCCCTCACTCGGAAACATGCACACACACACACACACACACACTCACACACTCATGCATGCTGTAACACACTGCCTGCTCATGAACTACTACAATTTGAAAGTATTTGAGGCTGAATGACGGCTGATGGCAGTTACGAGGCAAAGTCTGAAATCAGGTTCACCTTTTGCTTGGTTGTGTTTGTTCTCAAGTGTTACTTTCAGAAGTTATTTTCTATTCCTTCATCAAGATAAATCTCAGCCTTGATTTACTGGTATGATTAGCAGTTTCAAAGGAAATCTGCTGAGATTTAATTATACACAGAAGGAGAAAAAGAAAGAGAGAGAGAGAGAGAGAGAGAGAGAGAGAGAGAGAGAGAGAGAGAGAGAGAGAGAGTGGCGGACACACACACATGAATAGGCTTTAAGTCACACAGCTCCTTGCACACAAACAGGAAATATGAATGAAATATTTATGAAGTGGGCTAACGACTGCATGCACCCATATGTTTGAGCCTAACAGCAGTTTACAGGCAGCTGTAATGTGACGAGTTTCAATTGAAGCACAGAACACGGATTTACAAATCATAGAGAATACAAAAAAGAAAGACAACAATAATAATAATAATAACTCCTATTAATACATTTTATTAAACAATTTCCTTCAGCAGTTTTGAAAACAACTCCATTATTCTTTCTTTTGATTAGTGAATGAAATTTCTCAGCATTTATGCAACAAGTTCTTTGTTTCCTTACACTTCCTTTGAAAAAAAAAAAAAAAAAGAATGTTTTGTTGTTTAATTATCTGTTCTGGAATGGCACACCACTAGAAAATGAATTCTCTGTGTGATTGATGCAATTCTTGTAAAATCAGGCCTAGCGTGCCTGTTTCCAGAAAAATGTAAGAACTTTATGGTTTATAGGTTTTATGAAAACCAGCATGCAAAAAAGGAGGGGGATTAAGCTGAGGATTAACACCATACTTTAAGATAAATCTTTTTTAATATGAAACCTCATCCCCACTTATTCTGGCCAATCATTATTTTTAAGCACTTTAGATTACATATTGTCTCATTTTTTCTACACCAAGTTTGAGAGTGCAGCTTTTTCTGACAATCTCTGCCACTGTTTTTTTTTTTTTTTTTTTTTTTTTGTGCGCCCGGCTCCAAAAATGCATTCTTTAAGCTTTTAAACTCAGAACAATGGATGAGCACATAGCTGTGCACATTAAGGCTTCTGTAAATGGAGAGAAAGAGAGAAAAATAAAACAGATAAGTAGAGCTTGGCTGCCCCCTCCATCCCGTGTCATCCTTCTACCATGGAAAAAACAAGGAGAATAAAGAAAACTGAACAATAAAAACCTAACCAAATCTCTTCTCCCCGTCATTAAATCCTCGCCGAACTTAATGCGCCAGACCCTAACCGACAAAAATCATAGTCTGTCTCCAGTCCCTAATTGACTGCACAAGGATTGGTCACACTTTTTAAGTAGCGTTTCGTAATGGATTTCCATGTTGGTTGCGCTTTTAACTGGCACTGCAAATGGAAGGCAAAATGTCTCTTTATTATCAAAAACAACAGTTCTTTCTTCTTTCTCTCTAATTTTTTATCCACTCTCCCTTTTTTGTAAAGATGATATCAGCCACCTCCCTGTTTGTTTTTTTCTTTTTCTTTTTTGATTTTTTTGCAAGGTCAACCGAGGCTGACAGTTGACAAACGATCTCAAGATGGCCACATCATCTGTCCTGTAATTATTTTTTTTTTTTGGTGGGGGTGGGGGGGGGGGGGGGGGGGAGGAAATGATAAGATGAAATAAGCCATGTATAATTTTTTGTTTCTCTTCCCCTCACTCATTTTTACGCTCAAATCTCTTATCGGCTCATGCAAAGGGCTGGTAAGCAGGTGAAATTGTGATTTTGTTCATGCTTGAAAGTTGCCGCTGCTCTCTCTCAGGGCCAAGTCTGGTTCAAATCTCTGCGATCTGGACTTATCCTTTTTCTGCATCTTGGCACAGTGCAGGGATTCAGTATTATAGACAAGCTGGTCATCAGATGGGAGTTGGGTTTATTTCTGTGTATCTTCCCTCTTCCCCCCTCTGTTCTCCCTCCCCTCTCGCTGCCGTCTCTTCCAAGTTATGTCTCTTTTTTTTATTTAGTGGACAGCTCCAACATAATGCCCGAGAACTCAATGTCCTTGAGAACAGAACAACTTTTCAGTCTAATACTTTGATTGATTATTTATTTTCCCGTGTTGTTGTTGTTCTCCTGCTTTTCTGTGACCGTAAATGTTTTCTCTTCCCAAGATCATTATTCGTATTTATGCTGAAATTCTTAGGTTGGGGGAGAGGCTTCAACTTCAACAATGACGGCCACTTTGACAAAACACAGAGTATTTTTTTAATTACCTGAATTTTTTACTGTTGTTGTCATCTCGTTGAAAGTGCTGCTCTTGTTCTGATGTTCCTATTATGTTCTCATTTGAATGCCTGCTCTCCGCAGGAAGTCCAACCCCCCCTCCTTCCCGTCCTCCCATCACTTCCACCAACCCTCCAGTGTTCACCATTTCTAGTTTTTCATTATGCCTAATTGCATTAAGAGACATATCATAGAGGAAAGAGAGAGAGAAGGAGACGAGGTGTCATCGCTTTCTAAAACACAATTAGGTAACACCTCATCAGGGGTTCTGTCTGTCTGTGGTTGACAGGTGTGTGAACTTTAACGGCAGCGGCGTTGGTGGTGCACGGGCCACTGTGAGTGCTTGACAACTGCTCGTCAAATGTAGTGACATACCGCTTTCTGAGAACACATTCGCATGTCCCTTGCCACATCCCGATCAGCGCTAGCAGTCAACAGTCGCCACAATCAATACTCAATGAGGTGTGGCAAATGTACCTGATGTGTGCTGGTTTAGGAGGGGGTATTTAATGCTAATGAAGCCGTTTCATGTGTGTCTTCTCCCACTGTTTACTTCAACTTCTTCTGACAAAATGAAACTGCTGCTCATTAATTTGAGAAACAATATTCAGCAACTTTTATCAAAACCAAGAAGAACAGAGAGATCCTGGGAAGCGGCGGTGCAGAAGTTTTGGTGGGTTTTTTTTGTGTTTTTTTTTGGTGCCATTTCTCATTGTTCTTTTCTTTCTATTCATAAAAATGTACTGCAGCAGCTATTAAAGGGATAGTTCACACAAAAATGAAAGTTCTGTCATCATTTGACTCACCTTCCTGTTGTTTCAAACCTGAATGATTTACTTTCTTCTGTGGAACACAGACGGATAAAAAAAAAAATGCAGGATGATAGCCTCAGTCATCATTCACTCCCATTGTATGGTAAAAAAAAAAAAAGATGCAACGAAAGTGAATGGTGACTGAGGCTAAAATTCTGCCTAGCATCTAGTCTTGGGATCAATGCAGTTTTCACGTATCGATAATCAGAAGAATTTCCTGATGATTATCGATTTATATCGGGATTTTTTTCAGATATAAATAGGGCTGCTTGTTGCACGATTTGTCTTTTTTAAACATACTTCTCAACAAAACTTTGGAAAAGCATGTGTGGCAGGGTTAATTAAAGGGGTTGTACTCCAGATGCGTCTGGCAGACAACATGGCATGTTGTAAAATGTAAAACAATTATTTTCTATAAAGGTATGTATGCACACAGTGCAGGCTCGCCATCTCCGGAGGTTGTTAAAAATTCTGCAGCGCCACAGAGCTCAACTCGCATAGTTTTCCATTAAATACGACCCAAATCATTATCAGAGGACATAGGTTATTTACTCTAGCCATCAGTGGATGATATATTGTATCTTTCATAGAGCCTACACAATGTATTTTCAGTTACAAGTATGTCTTTTTGTGGTTTGACAGCTTGAATGAAATACCTATTCAATGCTGCATACAGAGAAATTTCATAATAAATGTCGCCATTTTTAATCATTCAGTTTGTACAGTTACACCAGTTTTATACATTAACCTGCACACTCATCAACGTCACTTTGTAAATTCTTGAAGAATTGCAAAAACCTTCGTAACTTTGGACTGTTTCAGTAAATGTTATGTCGCCCCCTTGTGGTCTCCCAACACTATTACTTCAGACTACATTGAATGGAATGCATCTGGCAGTGAATTGAAAGCCTTCTAATTAAAATGTCAGCTGATCTTAATATATAGATGCCTCAAAAATGTATCGCTAAAATAATGTGCCGATCAATAATCAGTATATCAATATGTTATGACATCCCTACTAACATCGCATTTTGTGTTCCTTGGAAGAAAGAGTCAAAAGTCAAAAGGTGAGTGAATTATGACAAAATGTAAACTTTCGGGTAAACTGCAAATGATAGTTGCGAATGTTTTTATTTCATCTGAAACAATGATGCCATTGCCACTGCCCCTGATGATGATGATGACAATTATGATAAATGAGGATGATGACAATGATTGCACACATACAGGAAGAGTTTTTAGCATGTCAGCCATCTGTCTGATTAAAAACTAATCTTTATCATAGTATGCCCTCACTCTGCCTGGACAAAAATAGATGAAACAGACAGAAGAATTATGTGCGGGGTTCATTAAAAAGCCATCCAGCCTGATGCTGTGTATTTGCTTGTGCGTTTTGCTCTGAATGCAGTATTGGATATTGCACCTTAGAGCTGACACATGGAGACAAAGCCGAGAGAGGAAAAGTAATGATCACATACAAATATCAATATGAAAAAGAGTCTGTGCTAAAGAAGACATATAGCTTTTGATGTTTGAATAACAGTAATGCCAGGCAATGAAGAACAGAGAGTCGGAAAATGAGGAGGGAAAATATAATGCATTTGTATTTCAGAAGGACAAAAAAGACTGAAATGGTTAATCGAAAACACTCCAGAGGCACGGGAATCAAGCTGAGGCCGAGATAAAAACATAACCGCTCCCTATGCCTTGTGAACAAAACCATAAATAAATATATAATCAGTTAGTATTATGCAGGTTTGCTCTGAGAGGCATTATCTGTCTGCCATTGCCTACTCAAGTAAAAGAACATTTGACAGTGCAAGTCCCTGATGAAAAAAAGGAGAGAGAGGAAAGTTATGACTTCAAAAGTGTTTACTCACCATGTTTTTTAATTTGTCTGGGCATATGCAGTTTATTTGCATTTCAAATACGCATATTTGAAGCAGGTGGTTTAAATGCCAAGATGCGAATTGATGACAATCACCTCTACCGTAAGCGTCAAGGGAGCTGTACTTGTGGCTGACATTAAAACTAAACGAACAGCAGCTAAACAAACACATCGAAATAGAACTCTGTTACCAGCCACCCTGCGCAAACCTCCCCCCGCTCACATCCTCTCCACTTTTATTTTAATATTCATGTACATTTAAATATCAACTCTTATAGTGAGATAGCTGTGTTTCATCAGAATCAGACTGAGTAAAGAGAGAGAGAGGGAGTGAGAAAGACAGAGTGAGACTGAAAGCACGTAAATACCACACATTTGGGTGCATATAAATCTATTCATCCGTGAACAGCGTCAAATGCCCCCCCTCTTCTCCCCCCTCCCGGCCGTCCATTCCATCGCTTCCATATTCATTTTTGTAATTTACTGCAAATCCAATAGCTGTCAATCACAAATTAAAAACTCCAAATTTACAACGGGGAGGAAACAGCTGCTTCTGCATTTACAGCAAGACCACTCTAAAATATTAAAGACATGTCACCCAGCTCTGTGCAGACCTACATCTGCGGCCATCTGTTTTCTATTAAAACATTACACCAAAAAACGCTGCTATTTCCATGCTTTTACATCAGTACAGGAAAGCGAGACTGACAGTGTAAAACCTCCCGACATGGTTCTCTTTTTATCGGCGAGCCTTTCCAAAGTGTCAGAATAAAAGGCATAGAGTGGCACGGAATGAATTTGCACAAGTCAGAGACAGAGCGGAGGTCACATACGCTAGTTGAAGGGATATCCTGTACATGCTGATATGCTTCTTTTCTTGACTTGCTTGACACTTCCTCCTGTGAAGCAAGGAGTCAGTGTTGAAAAGAAATACGTTCCATGTGATTTGATGACATTTGAGGCATCAGTGTTGTGGGTAAAGAGAGAGAGAGAGAGAGAGAGAGAGAGAGAGGGAGAAGAGAGCTTTTGAAAAGTGATGCTAAAATATTCTGTTACGGCAGAGCAGAGAAGAATTACAGTCAGTGTCAAAGGTAAACAATTACAACATTCTGAGTCACTTTTTGGAGTCGGGGCAAAAGAGGATCATTGCTCCCACTCTAATAGGTAATTTCCTTTGTCTTCAGAGCAGTATTTCACATGTTGCCTTCCACGGGGTGGTCCCCTCCAAAAAATGAAAGAAAGGAAGGAACGTGTGCTTGGCGCATGCATCAGAATTTTAGATGAGACGTTTTGTTCGCCATCTAGAACTGCCAACACAGAACAGTTTGTTGGTCGTATGTGGAAAGAAAGCCTGTTTGGCAGATTTCATAAAGTGAATGGACAGAGTTTGAATTTATGATGATAAACAAGGGCCCTGACATTATATCTGCTGTTTTAGTTGTTAGAATATCTGTGTTCTCCCCCTAACAGTGACTCCATGATTAACAAGCTTGCTGGTTTTCTCTCACCCTCCATTAAAAAAATAAAAAATAAATACAGAACTCTTTCTGTTCCGAACGACATCTTTCCCCCCACCGCCATCTAAGCTCTCTCTCTCTCTCTCTCTCTCTCTCTCTCTCTTCCTCTCCTCCTCTTGTCGTCTAAGGCAGGAGTCACAGGTGTGTGACAATAATTACACATACACTCAGAAAAATAATGTCATTTCTCTCCATTTAATAAGTTAGCAGTAAAATGCAGAGGGGGAGCGCACAGGGAGAGCAGGCTTAAATCTTATCTGATACCCGGGCCTCTAACTCAATCATATGGCTCTTAAGAACAGGACACGGGCAGCTGGGGCTCAATAATATGCATGCAATATGCGTGTAAAACGATACGCTTTAATTTTGAGCCCACTTTAAGAAGCAACAAAATCTGTTTATACGTTAGACATTTAAAAAGAGGGAGGAAAAAAAAATTAAAGCCATTTAACTCCCTCATTCCCGCCAAGCTGTGACATCTGTTTAGTCTTTTCTTCATCCCTCTGCTCCGAATGCTCTATCCCAGGAAGACTGAGTTTTTAAAAACCCGCATTTCCTGCCTGCTGTTTATGCTAAAGCTCAGCACTTTGAATCTGCAGAAATACAAGTTAAGAAAACGACGATTGCACATGTTTATCTCTTTTCCTCCTTTTAGATGAATGTTGCTTCTTTTTAATTTCGCCACTGACTGTGTGGACCTGTTTACATTGACAGACCATCAGAAATTTCCTGAAAGGGATAGTTTACCCAAAATTGAAAACTCACCCCATGTTGTTCCATACCCATATGTATGGAGCCCCCAGGGAGGGAGTTTATTTTCTGAAATAGTTTTACAGTTTTATAATAGTTTTCACAATTATTTTGGGTTCCCTTGCAATAGATTGATCTATCCTTTACCTAAAGGTTACTTAAATTAACCATTGTTTTAGTACAGCAATCATAGTTTAACTATGGTATTTGTAGTAAAACCATTGTTACCACAAAATTTACCATGTTTTTACTACAGTAACTTAAACAAGGGTATTTGTAGTACAATCGTAAACACAAAATGTATGATACTTTTACTACAGTAATCATGTTTTTGCCATAATATTCTAACTAAAAACATAGTAATAATACAGGTAAATCAAAATCATGGTTAAAAAAAAAAAAAAAAAAAAAAAAAAGGTCACAATAATCCTGGCAAAAAACAAAACAAAACATGGTTACTACAGTTTTGCTATAGTAACACCATGGTTAACATGTGGGACAAATACCATGGTTTTCAAAATCATGGTTTCTACAAAAATAAATGAATAATTTTTTTAAATAAATGCCCTTTCGAAAATTAGCCATGGTTTCACTATAGTAAACTGCAGTAATCATTAGCAAAAAATGCAAAAAATCATTTTTTTTTTTTTTTTTTTTTTGTGGTAAGAACATGTTCCACAAATTAACCATGGTCTTACTATACTTAAATTAATCATGTTTCTGGCTCAATTATTATGATTTTTATTAGCATAGTTTTGGTTTTCCTGTATTATTTTTATGTTTTATTACAGTTATCATATGGAATACATTTTATTATTGTATTTTTTTTCATGAGGGAACACAATACTATTGCGAGGGAATGCAAAACATATTCAGAAAAAAAATTCCTCCCTTTTCTCTAAGGGGCTTCGTACGCTTGACTCTTTTATTAATGAGGAAAAATTGGGAGAAACTTTGAAGAATGTTGTGATGCTGCTCTTTCCAATATAATGTAAGTGAATAGTGACTGAGGTTGTCAGACCCTAAAATTCTGTCTAAAATTTCCTTTTGCGTTCCACCAAAGAAAGAAAGTCATACAGCTTTGGAACGACATGAGGATGAGTAAATAATGACAGTTTTGTTTGTCTTATAATAAAGAATTATCCTTAATTTGATAGAAAATGTGTCTAACAATATGATATTTTTTCCCATATTACAATCTTAGCCATTTAACGTGTTTCTTGTTTTACAAGAGCTACGACTAAACAACAGATTCTTGTGTAGTGCACTTTCATTTGAAGCAGTACAATCTAACATATGTGAGTTGAGGGGGTGGACTGTATGTATATGTGTCGCCATTGGGCTCTCCCCGAAAGCAGGAAGTGTGAGAGAGTAAGGGAGAGTGAGGCCTTTGGGGGGAGGAATACAGGGGTGGAAGAGGAGAAAACAGAGAGGAAGGAGTTTGAACTTCAAAAAGCCTCTGACACATGCTGCCGCCGGGCCTGACCACTCCACAGATGCTTTTGTTCATTGCCTCTCTCACTCTCCCTCTCTCTCTCTCTCGCTCTCTCTCTCTTTTTATTTCTCTGTCTCTCTGACTCTCTCACTTACCCTCTCGCTCTTATTCCCTGTGTCTTTGGTGATACGCGCTGAGTACAGATATCAAAGTCACGCTGTCTGTTAAGACTTCAAACTGGGGGCGCCGTCCGTCAACCCCAATCATATCTGTTCCCCACTCGCAGACTGGAGTGGTATATTTGATCTGTCCTCTTCAGGAGGATCAACAGTTAGAAAGCCAGGCAGACATGAGGGTGGTGGGGTTGTTAGGACTCTGACTTTTGAGGGAGGGTTGGGGGGGGGGGGATGAAAACAGCCCACTTCACTGTACTTCACTCATACTACAAAGAGCCGAGCTATGGACGCTAAAGGGATAAAGAGAGCTTTGCTCTTCAGGAACTCGCGCTGTTGTATTTTTACCAGCGTTTGACATCTGCTCTCTCTGGCTATGAGACCAGACGCTGAAGAGATAGAGGCTGTTATTCTGCTGAGACATTTACCAAGTTCTTTGTGTAGTTATTGACAGTTAGCTCTGTGGTCTTAAGATGTCTGAAATGCAGCTTATTGTTGCATCATACATCTGACAGCATTATCTGTGAGGCCTGTCCATCTGTATGTCGAGTTATGACTATTAATAAACCCAGACATGTGTCACATGGATGCAGGCTAGTATACTTAGGTCTTAAATCCCTTGTCTGTGAGATCAGACTGCATAATTACCTATCCCATTAGAGTGGGAGACTGTGGACCCTTCATACACACACTGGCCAGGGCAGGAACAGCTGCAGGTGTACTCTGGGGCAAGATCATTTAATGAAAGTGTGTGTATGTGTACGCTACTGGTCTAAAGTTTGGAAAGAATATATATTTATAATGATATTATAAGTATTTTGATCCCAAGGCTTACGCTTAAGTGCTTGAAAATAAGTTTGCCGACAAATATAAATTGTGGATACGTATGAATTTATTTACAAAACAAACATTTTGCTTAATGCGTAAATCGTAAAAAATAGGCAAAAAAAATAAAAAAAATAAAAATAGGAGTGTAAAAATTGTTTAAAACTACACATAACAGTAACTGACACTCTGAACTGTATAACAACAGCTTTGATGCACATTCACAGCTTGCTTTAGTCACACAATAGTCACCTCAAAGCAAAATGTACTTAAAAATCTGGATTTTCCCATAGACTGGCATTGTTGTCTGAGATCACACAAACTCACCCCAAAACAAAATATGCTTTATAAAAGATTTTTTATAATCACTGGCTTCCCACAAACTTGTTCAAGGAGGAAACAAGAAAATAAATCATCAGTGTCTATGCTTGTGTCTCTGATGGTAAAAAAGTATCCTAGGTAGTGGACACTTGATCAAGTTGGCTGAGAGAGGGCAAATTGTACAGAGTTGTAATCAAAGTAAAGCGTGGCTTTGAAAAATCTAAAAATTTGATGATGTGTTATTTATTTAAAATTTTTGTATATATGCTTTTTATTTGTTATTTCATAATTTAATGACTGTACTATTTTTCTAAAATGTGTGAAATAGTATTAATAACCACAGCAATTCATTTTCCGACCATGATAATTGATTAAACGTGAAGTACATCTAACTTTAATAAATTAATTAAATATTACGTTTAATAAATTCAATTAAAAATAATAATAACAAAAAAGATTTTAAAATGTCTGATTTAAAACTAATAAAACAACAACAAAGAGGTATCAATATCTGACACCTGTATGATCATATCCCAAACTTTTTTGGCATGTGGCGTGATCTATCCAAGCGATGCCAGTCTGTGATTGGCTCTCTGTGCATCAGCAGAGATGTTCCTGTTTCAGGCACGTGTAAGAGGGTTCAGTTCCTGCCCTTCTGTGCAGTGGGTGCACTAGGAATCAGCCCATCCACACTAACTCTTTTTCCATTCCTAAGAGGCCTCTCTGACTCACACATACGCACCTGCTCTAATTAGCCCTATATCCCTTAAGAGTGCCTGTCTTAACCCACCTGTTTGTGTGCGTGATGTGTTTTTAGATCATCAGTCTATTAATGATAATCCCTTATTAGTCGGTGTGTTGAGTGGTCAGTTATCACTGACAGATATCACGTCTTTGTCCTTTCTTGTAGGTTACATAATTTTCACAACATGTATCTAAACCAGGGGTTTTCAAACTTTTTGATGCCAAGGACTCCCAAATATGACAATCACCTTGCTAGGGACCCCCTTCTAAAATATATAAAGGTTGCTATATATATTTGTGCATAAGGACCAAAGAAAAAATTAAGAACAATTTTAAGTCTGATATTATAATGACAATTGAAATTATTAGCTTTTATATTTTTATTGTACTAGAGCCAGAATAAATTATTAAAATATCGGCCACTGTCTTTATTATCTGTAGGGATGCATTGTATTTATCGGCCAATTTTGATGATAGAAACTGCTTGTATAAACCATTGGTTTTTGATATCGGCGCTTTCATGCTTTTGATCGCAGAAGCATGAAAATGCAGATATGAAAAACCGATGGTTTATTTATAATTAATAACATGAATTTATTTAGTTGTATTACATTTTTTATTATTATTGTGTGTGTGTGTGTGTGTGTGTGTGTGTGTGTGTGTGTGTGTGTAGTATAAAGAAATACCAACCAAAATAAAGAAAATCAGAAAAAGTAAAGCATGTCGAATATATTAATTGATCATCTAAATTTTTAATATTCCATCATAATATGTCAAATGTGAGTTTCAATGTTTAGAACTGCAAAAAAAAAATAAATAAATAAATAAAAAATAAAAAAGTGCCAAAATGTTTTAGAAGTGCAAAATAACCTTTTTTTCACCACATAAATCGTCATGTTATTTATTTTATTATTTATTTATTTACTCTTTTTATATTATATTGTGGCTCTCTTAAAATATTGGCCTGTCAACAGATCCAATCCATGTTCAATGGAAATTATTTATTGTTAGAACAATAAAATAGCTTTTGTACCTCTTTGTACATTTTTAAAGCAAAATATTGGTTTTGGACCATATATATATATTTTTTTTATCTGTATTGTATCAGCCAAAAATTATAATTTCAGTGCATCCCCAGTTATCTGGAAAATATTTAGCCTACTTTGTAGTATGTGGACAGCGTATCTTTTTTCTGCCTAATAATTGAGTAATGTTAAATGCATAAACCGGAAAAATTTCGATTAAACTGAAATGGTAATAATGTCAAATTCTGTTAATATAGTCTTTTACTTTTTTTACATTTATGAACACATTCTTCTTTCTCTGAAAATTCCCATGGACCACATTTTGAAAAACTCTGATCTAAACAACTACTTATCATTTCACAGATGAATGAAATATTAAAAATCTTTTTTTCTTCAAATTATTTCATCGGCTAGAAATAGCTCTTTGTGAAATTATTTTTAAATATCTTTATCCAGTAATCATAAATTTCATGTAAAGCAATATACATTCATTGGTCATAAGGTGTGGAAACCCTGTAGGAAAGAAAAGGTAGATGACAGTAGTATGATGAAACCCACTCCCTGTTAAGCATCTATTTATTTATTTCACCATAAAGACTTTGATCATGCACAGTGGACACCAAATTAACGGGGATGTGGACACATGCAAACACCATCTCAGAGGGGCTGAGAGAGATGGACAGATAGAGAGAACGATCAGAAACAAGCATCCTTCGTTTGCAGGTCCTATTTTAAGCTATTCTTTCAGACTCAGTATGGAGAGCAAAAAAGAAAAGAAGTGGGACCAGTTATTTCCTGATTTCTCCCCAAGCCCTGTGACGCGGCTAAGTGAGCCTCAACTGACCAGAAATGATTTGCTTCTGTCTGTTAAACACGTAATGGAGTCATTTAACTAGTCAAATTAGGAGCTGCAGAGATGCTGCATGCTTCATTACTGGGTTCCAATGGGCACCATTTTACATTTACGTCAGGAATGATTTCAGGGCAAATTAATGTTTTTATTGTCTTACACAAATACACCCCCCAACACATAAAAGAGCAGCTCCCCCTACAGATCACTGACCATAACTGACTGAAGCAACAGTGACAGGACATACAGGGGACAGCATGTAGAGTGGACAACAAGATAATTACCTAACAGATCCTCAATGAAGTGATGTAGTTTTAATTTGTAGTTGTATCTAATGCTTTAAGCATTACAAACAGCACTAGTTGGTCAACATCTCCATGATGAGACATACTGGAAACATAGTGTGTAGTGACGTAGTTTGATGTGGAGGACAGAGCTCTGAGAACCTTAGAGAAGGTTTGGGCATTTCTGATTACAGACAAGAAACAAGCCCACTCTGCCCAGCCCCAGTGTTCAGTGTTCAGTGTTCAGTGTTGTTTGATGCACGTGGTGTCCTGTTCAATATTTGTCTTCCTGTATATGGAGGCAGGGCGGTGGTTGTTACCACAGACTCATTTGTCCGACACTGACACACTGTTTAAAATGGCTTTTGTGAGATTTTTTTCCTTTTAATTATTTTTTTGACGTGTTATTTTAGTATGGGTTTGCTATCCGGACTTTATGTAATGAACACAAACATACCCAATTGTTTATCTTCATCAAGAACAAAGCAGTGTTGTACATCAGAACTAGATTCATTTTTCATAGCGTGTGCAGGTTGAGTGATAGTTTTTCTTCATCCATATCGCTATACTGAAAAAGGCAAAATGGAATTGTAATAAAATGGCTCTTTTTCTTCTATCCTACTCACTTGATTGCCTTTCTGCCTCTTTCTGTGCGTCCATCTTTCCGTTTCAGCCATAAGAGCAATTAGATATTGACACACATAGTGTAGCGTGATTGACATACATAGCAATGGCTCTTTGTGAAAAATAGAGGCAACGAGAGCGAGAGAGAGAGAAAAGAAAGATAGAGAATGCCCCTCCTCGTAGCCCCTGTTGTGCTTGACACTCTGTCGATATGGTTGCACCCAAACACAGCGTTTGATCCCTTCTCTAGGCTGGCAGACTTTGACTGAAAGAGCTGCTGTTTGCTCTGTGATACACAGCCATACACAAGTGTCCTTTCTGCGACATATGTGTGTGTGTGTGTGTGTGTGTGTGGAGACCAATAAACAGTCATGTAGCTCCCAGTGCTGCCTGACTGCGATAACCCCACCATGAACCCCACTTTCCATCACTGTAAACGTGCACACTTTAAACTGCTCCAACATTCTCTCCTCACTATCTTGCGAATGTTCTTAAGATCTCTGCTACAAAGCTAACATGAGATGTTGATGTTCAACATCTGATTGTAGACCTTATATCAGCTAGTGTAGCTTAGAATGAGCTCTGAGCTCTGAAAGCGTAGCATGTGAACTGATTTTGTTGTCTTTGCTGTATAATAAAAATGAAAATATCTAAAGCAGGGTTCCTCAATAGGAGGCCCGCAGGCCACATCCGGCCTACGAGAGACAAATGTTTGGCCCACGCTAAAGGCCTGTTCACACCAAATCCATGACGATTTTGTGAGACAAACTCCCAATGAAATACACACAGAGTCTGATTTTTTTTTCACCCTTGTACATTAGGCGACGCTGTTGCTGTTCTACAAACATGTATACCAGTGTCCTGCCAAGCTGTCAGTCTAGAGATGAATAAATTGAACACTGTTAAAGCATTTATTTACCTAATTTGGCATAACTGTTTCATTATGTTCTTTCCATGGTGTTGATGCATTCTGAGGAGTATATAATATATAGTGTTTTTTACGCGAGTGAGATGAGTAAAGAGCGCTGTTGCATAAATATACGTCCTATTTATATTTGCACATGTATTTTGCTACGAGTTTATTCCAAACGGACTCCCGAAGCCAACTACTCTTTTTATAATGTCTGAATTAATGCCTGGATAATATAACACAAGGTACTGATACAAATACATGTGGAATAGTGCACATTAAGAATAACATTGTACAGTCATAAAATATGATGCATAGCCTAATAATATTATCTTTAAGAACAATAACAATATTAATGCTAATAGGTCTAATAATTGAATCTGCAATTAGAGAAAGTGCAGGGAGTAGATCCCGTTTGGAGTTGAGCAGAAACAGTTGACTCGCATGGAGGACATGGAGATCCAGATTCTTCATTAAAGTTTTTTTTTTTTTTTCAGCAGGTAAAGTTGTGTCGTTTCGTGTATCTGTATACAAACTAAATGTTCATAATTGTTTGAATAAATAAAACAGGCTCTAATACTGAGAAAAAGAACGAATAAAATAATAATAATAAAAAAGTTTAATAATAAAAACAACAATAGAAATAATAATAATAATAGCAGCAGCAGCACAAACACTTTGTCATTACATCGAGGGCCGTGGCCCTTGACTTTGGCCCTTGAATTTGGCCCTTGGTGAAAAGTATTTGGTGAACCCTGGGCTAAAGAATCTGTTGACACATACAGTAATTTGTTATGGCACATGATGGATATTGTTTGAGTTCTTGGTTTAAAGAAAGTTTTCTTTGAAATTAGTGAGAGAATTTCTTTAAAACAGTGTAGTCTACAAAAACAGCATGCAAAATGATTGTTTGTTATTGTTTAGTGTCTCCTCTCATCCAATCAATTTTCCACTATTAAAAAAAGACAAAGAGAAGCCAAAGAACTGTCCATCTCTCCGTATGCCATTGTGTCATACACCCCCCCCCCCATTTTAGCACTGCTAAATGCTTTTTTTTAATGCTATTTATTTATTGATCGTCAGACTGCCTGGTTATCTTTGCGTGATGGGCAGTTATAGATGAATGCACAAAGATTTTCCATCTGAACAAGAGATCATTGTGTATCACAGGTCCTCCCACGTTCTTTGGCGTTTCATTGGCGATGGGGAGGGGATAGGGTCGAAATCAGAAAAAAACGCTGTCATTTCCTGTCATCCTCAAACTCTGGCCATTGAGTAGCTATGAAAACAAATGTGGGAGTATAACTAATAACATAAAAATATTATCCTGCTCCTGTTGTCAACCACTATGGTACCGTTGAGAATAGCTATTACTGCAGAGACAGCGGGTCTTGGGATTGTGTTTGACTAATAGATCAGATCAGGTGATGATGTACAGTAAAGAGTGAGTTTATACCATGGGTGGGCACATAATTGGGGCAAGGCTTTGATTTCTGACTTGATGAAGACACTAAAAAACCCTTGTCTTCAAGTTCTCAACACTTCTCAGGTTTCTTGCTCTGTTTGGTGTTATCTGAAGCGAGGAGTGATAAGTATCATAAGCTGACAGTGACCTGTTGCAAAATAAATAAATAAAAATAAAATAAAACTCTCTGGTACATATATGGTCAAAAACTGGCAGCTGTGGTTACAAGAAATTCACCATAAAATATACAGTGACCATGTTTCAGGCATTACGGGATGTCAGTTTGGTGCCTTTATATTTTACAACATAAAGTGTAACACACTCCAATGTACATAACTGATATTTAACATAAGAAGAAACATAAATATTTTGATAAAATATAATCAAATGTTATGTGTCATGCAGGAACTTCTGGGAACACTCAATTGTTTGTCAGCCTTTTACTATTTTTTTACTGTAAAACTACATGTATTGTCTTAAATAAAGACATTAAAATAGAATTAAATCAAATATTATTATACAATTAACATTTAAACCAATTAAATTGATTTTTTACAGTTAAAGATTTTACCCCCTTAAATAGCTTCAATGTAGTTAGCTACTGTTAGTAGCTTGTAGCTTACTCTTATTGTTTTTCAACCTAGTTTTAACAATAATTTAACATAAAACTATATGTATTGTGTTGTTAAACACAATATCCATTTTGATTGTTAACTATAAATCGTATTTTAACTTCTAAAACACACACACGCATGCACGCACACACACACATATATATATATATATATATATATATATATACCTTTTTATTATTTTTTGCTTTAACATTTTTACATTCTTTTTTATGTTAAAATTATTAAATTTTTTTAGGAGTTTAGCTTTTACAGTAAAGAGCTACTTTAGGTTTATATAAAAAAGATTATACCCGCTTAAATAGCGTCAATGTAGTTTGCTAATTTTTGATAGTAGAAGCTTACTCCTTTTTTAAAAAAGTAGCTTCATTGCAATTTGTCTACTTTTAATTATAAGTAGCTTGTTGCATGGGCAGTTGCTGTCTCAACGTAGCTTACCCAACACTGGCATTGTTATTTAGTAAGTAAATAAGTTAATACAGCAGGCGCAAATTAAAGGAGAAATCATGAATTTAGTGTTGATACGGTGAGTTTGGTGAAGTGTTCTCTATTATTTGAGCGTGTGGTGTGCTGTTAAGGTGAAGTCTCTGACAGATTGTGTGGTGGAGTGAGCCATGTCAGCAGGAAGGGTTACAGCCTGGACAGACCAACACATCCAGAAGGTTCTCCACAGGACTCTGACGGTCTGCAAATGCTGGAATAGCTTTCCAGGGTTCCAGCGGACCTCAGAGATCAAACGAAACAGCGGGAGTGTGAGAGAACGAGAGATGGAGAGAGAGAGAGAGAGAGAGAGAGAGAGGGGAGAGGAGAGAATCGTGAAAGACGGGGAGGGAGAGATAGAGGGGTAATGACATTTCTGTGACAGGGGTGTAGAGTGATATTCTGAGTTTTCTCTCTCATTCAGTCGCTGGTAGTGAGTGGGTCCAGGGCCAAACCCTATGGTTCCCACAATCCAGCTTTCTGAAAAGATTCATGATTACTCTTAAGAAGGTAATAGTGTCAAATGAATGCCTGAAGGAACAATGGATCTTATTATGCTAGCTTGTCAGCATCTATGTATGTGTGTGTGTGTGTGTGTGTGTGTGTGTGTGTGTGTGTGTGCGTGAATGCTCTTGTGTGTATCGGCCATCAATTGCTATTTTGTTGGGAATAATAGCATGCAATAGATGATGGGAAAGCAAAGGAAACAAAGTATAGCTTTACCCAGCCTTCTAAAATCTCTTGTATTTATTTAGGGTCTCTGTGTTGCTCTTGACAATTGTTTTTCATTTGTAGTGCAGTAGAGTTCACAATGACTACACAAGAGTCACTCTCTCTCACACACTCACACACAAACATACACGTCTGAGAGTCGAGAGAAGTCTTCTTATTGGAAAATCTTTCAATAAATCAATGTGACTTTAAACACATTTCCCCCGTGACACCCCTGACCTGATAAGAACTCCACTAATCTCTTTTGAGTCTGTCAGAGTGCTTTGAACAAAATCTAGTTCGCATCTATCAGCTAGGTTATTTGTCAATGACTTATAATCCTAGGTACATTTCACTGGTTTTATATTAAAGGCAGCCAAAGGTTCTCATGTCTGAAGTTTCTCAGGCTTGGGAAAAAGGAGGAGACCAAAGTGGAACAAAAAGAATGTTATGGATCTGCCTGCCAAAAACAATGGAAGCAGAGAAAAGTGAGGAAAAGCTGGTAATTGTTGCAATTTTACTGAAATTTTAAACAGAACGAGTCTTCATTCGTCATCCGTTTTGGCTTATTTTACTTGATATAGTTTTATAATTATTATTTACATATTTGTCAGTATGGTTTTCACTTGCCTGCCTTTATGTGCACACACAAATGATTTGGCTCTTGAGAAAACGCGCAGTGTATCGTTCCTGCAACGGCAGGGAGCAATCTGCAGTATGTCTAGGCCTATTGGGTAATTTATGAAGTCTCAATTAGACAAGCACACAAAGTAATGATTCTCAAAAGCGCTTTGTCCAGCACATGGCGTATTAGATGCTGTCCACGCTTATTAGACCTGCCTCCCGAACTTCATAAACAGCATTTTCCTATGAATTATTAATAACACATTTGAGAGACTTACTCTTCCTTGATTGCCAGTGGAAGCTGCTGTTTTGGTGGAAAATAGAGTAAAACACATTTATAATTGATAAAATGATTATATCTAAACAGAAGAAGTCTTTTAATGTGTCTTTTAAGACAACCCATGCTGGGTCTTTAGAGGATGTTTGATCTACAGGTTGTGTCAAAAAATAAAAAGCCTCTCCTTAAGTGCTTACACTGCATGTAAATAGATTGACATTTCATATTCAACAGTTCTTTACTTGTGCTAGTAAATAAATAAGAGGTAAACAAAGGTTCCATTTCTGGTGTGCACATAACCCTGGATCTTTTAACGATCTCAGGTGTAATTCTTAATTTAATTCCCATTATTATCTATGTATTATATGGAATAATGACTGGCTTTTTGTGTCATTCTGATGTCATCCTTGTTTCTGTCTTCTAATGGTATCATTAGGTTGGCATGATTAGGCACTTGTGTGAGAGGGAAATGCATTACTGTTTATTAGACACATGAGTAGTCTTTCGAAACCAATACACTACATCAAGCACTCTCACTATATTTATCTGCAAGGTGTTTGTACATGTGTATAACATGAAGCTGGATCTTTATTCTCCATTTAACTTAACCAGTATATTATCTGCGCTTGGAAAATATGTGGTAGAATTTCTATGCATCCAATCTCCCAAACTGAGGCTGTAAATCAAGGCTAAATGAAAGAAGGAAAGTTCCTGTATCCAGGGTTTATCACTACCAAAGCATAATTTGAATGCCTGGGCCCTGAGTTAAGGGATTAAGAAAGTCCAAGGCCTCACTACACAAGGCCTAGAAATCAAGTGCAGACTACAAACAGAATCAACAGGTGCTAGAAAAGCTAAATAGTGATGTTTAAGCATTTATTTATTTGAACATTATGGAATCACATTGTCCATCCTATCAGTGCTGCAGAGTCTTCTGAGAAATCAATACTTTACTATATAAAGCTGTGAGTTACAATATAAATATATCTTTTGTACAGAATATTGTATATCTGGAACCAATGTTTTAATGCTTCTTAAAGGGAATAATGATTGCCAAATAGGAAGTACATGTATGGTGTATATCTGGGAACACATTCTGTCATGTATTTGACAGGACTTAAAGAAATAGTTCAACCAAAAATATAATATTAAAATAAAAATATTAAAATAAAATAAAAATAAAAATATTAAATTCTGTCATCATTTACTCACCCTTACTTTATTCCAAACCCATTGGTCTTTCTTTTTTTCCATGGAACACAAAAGGAGACTGTTGCAATCTTGTCTCATAGAATGAACGTAACTGTAATAAAAAATAAATAAATTCAAACTGAGTTTTGAATGTCACATTCTACGTTTTGCCGCAGTTTCCTGGTGGAATTAACAGTAGAAGCACTATAACAACTGTGCTTTTTTTTTCACTTTTTTACACAAATTAGAAGTACAGCGGCTGATTATGACTTTATAAACACTTATTTTTTACATGGAGGACAAAGGCTCGAGCCCAGCCAGCCACACAAGCTGATATTTGAGACGAAAGTGTCATAGTGACATAATATGGTGTGGTTATTTCAGAAAATATACTTTTCATGTTGCATTTGCTTTTAGAATACTACCGGTTAGGTGTAGGTGTTGGTTTGGGGTAAGGATGTCTGTTTTTACCTCTCATTTGCTTTTAGGACACTATTGGTAAGTTTAGGATAAAGTTTTAGGTTACGGAGGTACGTTTTATACATTAAAACCTCCATCTAAGATTTACTTTAAAAGCCTCATTTGATTATGACACCATTTCACTCACTTTTAGCGCCCCCCGCTGGAAATTTCACTGGGAAACTGCAGCAAAACGTGTAATGAAGAACGTAATATCGTTTTGCAAAAATTTTCATGAAATCAGGCTGGAATTTTGGCAGAATGTTAACTTCAGTAACCATTCACTTTCATTGTTTGGATAAAAGATGCAGTGAAAGTGAATAGTGACTGAGGTTAACATTCCGCTTAACATTTCATTTTGTGAAGAAAGAAAAAAATTGTAACATCAAGAGTGTGGGTAAATGATGGCAACATGTTTATTTTTGAGTGAACCATCCCTTTAATTAATAATAATAATAAAAAAAAAAAACACTAAGAAACAGGTTAATTAAAGCAATCCCCTGCTTCACACCCATCCCACACAAAAGTGGACTTTCCAAAGACCAACCACCTCTCTTTAACGTAGGAAATTGCTTTCACCAACCCCATAGTCCCACAATCAAACTCCCATATATTCCAATCACCTGAGAGTAGGAGCTCTAATTCGTCTGACTGTGAAGCTGCAAATCCTGTCATCCTAAATCTCCCTCTCTTTAACTTGCACTCTACTGTCACTCTTCTCAAACCGAGCGCTCACCTCTTGGCCTCCATGAAGAAACATCTGCGTGGAACGCGGGGCAGAGGGGCTGTCTTGGCGCCGTTTTCCACACATATGCAGAAAAATAGAAATGTAAATAAGAGCAGATTCATAAATACTGCTGTGTTAATTGAGACCCAGAAAGAGTAAGTAGCAGATGTTAGAGCAGGAACTGTTGAATCATCAGAGACCAGTGGGGAAGCAGGCAAAATCATATAAAAAATAAAAATAAAAACTCACGAGCCAGGTGCTCGTGATTTTCCTGCACTGCAATCCATGAAATATGTGCGCGTGAATACACACACATAGATGTGTGTGTGTGTGTGTGTCAGTATGGATTAGGTATAATTTCCTTCCTCTTTTTTTATTCCAAATCAAACAAAAAGAGCCTCAAATGTAGAAAAAATAGAAACGACACTTACTCCGGAGATGCCTGGAGTCACAATTTTGATCTGTATGTGAGAATAAAGAGCTGTTAAGACAGAACTATCAGCGCTTAAGCTGTGACACACTCTCTTTCTCTTATCTCAGTCCAAACTCTAAATGAACACAGGGAGATGCAAACCTACTATCTATCACATGTCACAAGCAGCAAAAGCAGAAGCCTGTCAGCCTACATTCCCACTTAAAACATCTAAATCTCTTCTCTTTCGCTCGCTTTCTTCTCTTACACTGTTGCTTGATCTAAGGAGAGTATGTACTAGCTGCTCTCTTGTGTGGGACTGCTCTCATGATTCGCTTTCCCCCCTGGAAAACACGGTATGTGGATGTCAGGTTCCCTCTGATAGCTGCTGTGTTGGGACTGCTGGGAAAGCAGAGAGAAGGTGGCACTGACAGGTCCCGTCGAGCAGGATAAAAGGGCTTCTTCTGTTTCAGCATTCTCTCTCTCCTTCGTTCTCTCCCTTTCTTTTTTCATTCTCTCTATTTTACAACATATAAAGTGACTGACAGCGTGGCACTAAAGGGACCTCGTCTGGAGCTGTCTGCCTGACTCAGACACAGCGTTCGGAGGTGCGTTCCCTCAGCTGAGCGCTGCAAAGCTACACAAAATTAGTAAGCGAGAGCAACGTGGTGCGCGATGCTTGTGCGAATAATAGCAGCGTTAGCTCTGGGGACCCCGGGTCCTCTAGATTAGGACTTACAATTAATACAACATACACGAGACAGACAGAGAGAGAGAGAGAGAGAGAGAGAGAGAGAGAGAGAGAGAGAGAGAGAGAGAGAGAGGGGCCTGCTGAACACAAGTTACGCTGCAAAGATCCTATAGGAACTTCTCAGACACTGAATGTTTATAAATGACTTTTCACATTTCCTTAGCTGCCATAAAATGGTCTGTTTTGTTGGTGTATGTTTCATTGTATTCATGATGATTTTTGTGTGGCAGCAAAGTCAAAAAATTCATGCGTTTTACTAAAATGTGGAACACGGCTAACTTCATAGTCATCTGTGTGTATGTGTGTGTGTGAATGAGTTTGGCCTATTTAAGCAAGTCCTGCAAAAAAAAAAGCATGATTCATTCTCAACTAATCCTGATGAACAAAAAATGACCTCATGTCTTCCTGTTGTCAAACAAAAGGTTCTTTAAAAAAAAAAAAAAAAAAGGCACGAAAGGGGAAGCAGACCCCAAGGGAAGAATTTAGAGCAACGCAAACCCCAAATCTCATCAGCGAGAAATCTGAAGCGAACACATTTAAGAGAAACAGACAATGACAACTTTTACCAGCAGCCCTGCCTCGACCTTGTTAGTGGGGCACCCTGATAATCTGCACTTAATGATTTTTCTCTATTCTCCCTCGTCTCCTTTCACCTCTCTCTCTCTTTTTCTCTTTTACATTAGACCACAGCTTGTGCCTGAACCGCAGAATGTCACAGTCATTTAAGACGCAGCCCTTAAGTTTTTTTCCTCCTCACATTCCAACGCCATTATGTTACATTGTTGCAGAATAAAGAGTGGTATTATATTCCAGCAGTAAAGGGCACAAGTGGACTGAGTTTTTATCTGCTGAACGAATCAATCAGGATTATGTCAGTTGAAAAGAATTACAGACAGCAGTCGCCAGCGGACAAGGCTTGTGTGTGTGCGCATTTAGTAGGGATAAATATATGTATGAGAAAAATGTATTTGTTATTTATTCGAATACTATAGGTTGTTGAGTGAAGTGTCGTTTCTACTACGAGAGCTCTGTTTTATTTTACACTGTTCTCTGTGTCTTCAGTCTGAGGATTCTGTGGACACTAATTATCATTTCAGCAGAAATGATTAGGAGATCAAAATGGAGATCGAATGCCATTTCCTTCCATTAATGCGGGGGGTTTAGTGCGGCTGTCATGCCGTGGCCATCGCCAGGCCTGTGGGAAAAAGAGTGAGGGAAGAATGGAGAGAGGCTTAGAGAGGAGACCAGGGTGGGGCTTGGCAGAGGGGTACGAGGGAATATTCATAACAATAGCACACAGTGAAAGAGAGAGAGAAATGACCTCTGGAGAGATCGAAAGATCTCTGAGAAAATGCATAACAAGATATCAGAGACAGAAAAAAGTCCTTCAAATAGTCTGAAATCTTGACGAAAAATGAAAAAGTGTATGGATGGTGTGTGGACATGTCTCCTCGTTTATTTAGCGGCTCTCGTGTTTGTCTGTGTTCACTGGCTCACGTGCCGAGGTGGAGGTCATGGCCTGAGGTTCTCTCCCACAACCTGCTAGTGAATGAGCATACAAGTGAATAGACATTAGTAATGTGTGCTACATGAAAAGAGCACATTTGTGTGTTGACCTAGTCAGACAAATTGTTCTTTTGAATCCACAGCATCCGAGCGAGCAAACAGATTTTGTTTTTGTAATGGTGCAAAATTTTAGATATTGTTTAAATATCATCTCTTCGTTTTGCTTGAAATGGAAGATGGAAAATTCCAAGTGCTGCACAGCCATTTGTATTGTATTTATGTATTGCAAAAAAAGGTAATAGATCAAGCACATTCCATTATCCCCTTATAAGATCATTAGCAAATATAATTAGATATGAAAAGAATGTAATTTGGGTTAGAGAGGGAGAAAAGAGCTATCAGGCACAGAAGACAGATTGCAACATCAGTGTTTGGCTTTAAATTGCTCAGTGGAGGTAGTATCAGTGTAAAAATCTCTGCCCCAGAAATAGACAAGAGTCAGAGAGCAAGACACGTCCACATTCTTCCCCTCTGTTTTCTCCGGAAAACTACTTTTGATTTGAGAGCTTCTGTCGCTTTCCTGTCTTGAAGGTGTCAACTGATTCAGTCTGGTTTGAGTCTGGATGTACTATAGCTATGCTTTGCATTACTGAATCATTGCATCAGTGAGGGTGATTATGCTTAAAAAAAGCCACCAACGCCTTAAAGGAATATTCCGGATTCAATACAAGTAAAGCTCAATCGACAGCATGTGTGTGTTAAAATGTGTGTCAGTAAATGTTAAAATGCTCACTATTTCAAAAGTATAGCCACAAGACGTAAACAATATGTGTGTTAACATGATTTTAATGTGATAAAATCGCTTACTAACCTTTACTGTGTAACGGTATAGCCAATTTTACAACTTAGTTGCTATGAGAATGTAATGTCAGCAAACCCTAAAAGTCTAAAATGATTGTACGATTTAAACAACATCACAGCTCAAATAATATACAAGTTTTAACAGTAGAATTAATGTAAGTGTTTTTATAAAATTATAAGCTTCATATTCCAGCCTTTAAACCCTTCAAAAATTGGCTCCATTCACATCCATTGTCAGCATGTCATTGTAACTTCAATTTGTTTTTTTTGTTTTTTTGACTCCCCAATTTGGAATGCCCAATTCCCGATATGCTCTAAGTCCTCGTGGTGGCGTAGTGACTCGCCTCAATCCGGGTGGTGGAGGATGAATCTCAGTTGCCTCCGCGTCTGAGACCGTCAATCTGTGCATCATATCACATGGCTTGATGAGCGTGTTACCGCGGAGACATAGCACGTGTGGAGGCTTCAAACTATTCACAACAGCATCCACGCACAACTCACCACGCGCCCCACCGAGACTGAACCACATTATAGCGACCACGAGGAGGTTACCCCATGTGACTCTACCCTCCCTAGCAACCGGGCCAATTTGGTTGCTTAGGAGACCTGACTGGAGTCACTCAGCATGTCCTGGATTCGAACTCGTGACTCCAGGGGTGGTAGTCAACGTCTTTACTTGCTGAGCTAACCAGGCCCTCCAGATTTTTATTTTTATTTTTTATATATATCTTTTTTTTTTTTTTTTTTTTTTTTTTTGTGGTAATCAACATTATGCCACAAATGCTGCTGATTGAGCTTAACTTGTATTGAACCCGGAATATTCCTTTAAATTGCTTTCCTTATCAGGGTCGCTTTAAGCAAAAAATGTTTGACATAGTTAGATTTTTTCCCATTATTCAGATTTCGCATTTCATGTAAACACTTTTTCCGATGTTCTTACTGGCTTATCCAATGTGCAAAATGTTGTTTGATGACTGTTTACTTTTTGACATTAAAAGAGAATAACCACCGATTTTAAATTCCATGTAAACGTTTTTTTTTTTTTTTTTTTTTGCGCTGTGAGATTTTTTTGTATAAGCTGATTTTTGGTAGTTATCAGCATATTGGTGTGTATGTAAACACTCTCATGGTGAGTTTCTCTTAGTCTGGATAATGTATACAAGGCAAACAGCTTTTCTGTCATTTTGCACTCGTATTCCATTGTTTTGCATCCGTTGTCAGTTGAGGCAAGTTTACATAATGACTAGTCATTCGGCAGAGTAACAAACACACTATTTGTTTTACCTCTCACAGTCCTCCTTTCTAAGTGTAATAGAGAAGTTCCTCATGGCTACACTTTAACATGAAAACAGCAGAGGACTTTTTCAAGTACGTGACATGTTTGCCTGACTCTTTGTGCTGCTCCATACGAATGTATGCTTATCTACATGCAATGTGAACCCACACAACCACCAAACGTACAATTCTGCCATTTTCTCCAGAAACATTGGGTTTCTTTTACGCTTTGAGAAACAGGAGGAGGGGGTGGTGTGCGAGGATTCTTCAAGTCTTTGTGAATCGCTACAAATGGTATTCATAAACATCCTGTAATCATTAAAACCTTCTAAAAATATGATTTGGGTGCACTTCCTTGTGTTCAGCCTGCTTTATGTGTGTTTGCGTGTGTTGTCTGTTCGCACACTGACTCGTATTTACATATTTATAAATACTGGGCTGTACAATGAGGTCTACCTTTGCCAAAATCAACTCTTTTCCAGCAGCACCGGATGCCTGAGAGAGAACAAAGCCACCCTCCATGGTAGAGTGTGTGGTGCGGTGTGTGTGTTGTGTTGTGTTTGTGTTCAGCAGGAGATGGTAAACCACATCACTTACATCTATACTTCATTCATAGACTTTTGGACCACTGAAAACATCTAAGCTGAAGTCTTCCTTTAAACAGAGGATATTACAAATGGACAAACCACTTTGTAACTATAAATTGTGGTAAAAATATCAGTCAAAGCAGTCAGGCACCATGTGCTACATACATTTTCCCTATTCATTTCTATAATGCATGTTCTGCCTTATCTGATTGCTTAAGCATATATTCAAGAGTTAAGAAATTGATATCCTCACAATTTCCTTAAATTAAATGACCCCTGTTCTCAAGTAACTCAAAATTAAGAGGCCTTTAAAACAAAAATATACACTAAGTAGATTTCATGGTAAAAATATACTACCTGAGGGAGGCCACGGTATAAAGCGGTACTGTTATTTTGATGGGAGTGCTCTTTGCCTTAACTCTGTGGTTCTGGAATAATACGAAGCAGTTTTGACTCCAGACAGCCCTGCTTTCCCCCAAGTGTACTGACCAGTCAGCACCAGGCATTTTCCCGGTGGGCCACTGGGTAATTTGGGCCGGCCCGCTGCTGCGCGAGTACCGGCCCATCCTACAGGCAATACATAAGACCGCACTGGCCTCCAACATGCCTCCGCAGACCCCATTACAGAGCGAATAATAAACTCTGCAAGTTAAAGACAATACAATGGCTTTTATTTTGAAATTACTTACACATCGGAGCACAGATCTGTATGTACGAATTGACAACGTACCTCCTGTGGACCTCATTATATGATATACAAATCACAATAATGGTGACAACCAAAAACAACATATTAAGCATAAGATGAACTCTGAATAATTACAAAATGACTAAAAACTGCAGGTTACAACAAATACAATAAAAAGCAGCATAAATAAAATCAACAAACAGTTAAGCTATGAGCAGTACATAGTCATTTGCATAATTTATTCATACCGCAAAGCATTACTGGGAGCAGAAGTGCGGCTTGCTGAATAATGTTCACGCCTGATAAAAATGCAGAAAATAAGTCATGAAAAATATTACTTTGTGGCTATTTGAGTCTTTGAGGCTTACTTTGTTTAAAGGACAGCAGAAACAGAGCTTGTAAAAGCATAGGGCTTTTCACTTTTTCTCATGAATAATCTGCTGGAGAAGGAATTAAAACACTGCAGATGCAACAAACTCACAAAATGTGTGGAAAAATTAGCAATTAATCTGCAAAATATCTGCAAAGATCTACATTTTAAGAGGTATGTTTATTTTTATTTTTATTTTTTTTTATATATATATATATTTATCTATATTTGTTTATATTTATATATGTACATATTCTGTCCACCTTTGTTTTCATATATTTAAAAATAATAATAATAATAAACATTTACACATAGTCTTGTGGGTAACTGACATGAAATTTTAAGCATTGTCATCAGTGTCCTGACATGTGACACTTTCTTCATCTAACATCATTTTAGGATCTTGTAGGCTATAGCTATACATATATAATATATTATAATACTTGTTTCCACAATCTCAGAGTAACTAAGACAATAGTTTATTTGCACTTCTAGAAAAAAGTTGAAAGGTGATTAAGATCTTGAAAAACTTTTAAGAAATGCTGACTTGTCACAGCACCTAAAATACACACTTTCGCTTGTACTTTCATGTACATTTCAACCTAACATCTGTATGTTGGGAAAAAAATGTTTTTGGACATGTTATTTGTCTGAGCTATAAAGTGCTTATTTTTAGTGCTTTCTTTAAAAAATCCACTCATCACATTTACAGTGGTTTTATATGTTTTAAAGTTATGACTTTTTTTTGCACTGGTGGGGCCTGTTGTCATGACAGTCAATAGAAATAAAAAAAATATTTCAACACAAAAACGTGAAATTGAGCCGGAAAATGAAATCAATTAGTGGTTGTGTTATGGTGTGGTGGGTTGCGGGCCGGGGTTTGGTGGGCCGCTCTGGGCCAGGGCCACTTTTTAGTCCCAGTCCACCCGTGGTACTGGCCATTGTTAACTGAAGTTGCTCTCAGCCTTGTGCTGAGCTATTGTTCTGTCTGCCTTTTCATTTAGCCATTCTGTTAAGCATGACACATGTATTAACATAAGATGGATCCTGGAGCTATGTGTCCTCTTACCATATGTCTTGTATTACTATCCAGGGCCGTCTCTCTTGTCTCACACTAAGAGTGCATTATCAGACTTCAACAGTAGAGGGCACCAACTTCTCATTTTTGTGTGAAAGCGGTCTCATTTCCATTGCAATATAAAGATTTAAATCTCCTTCTGATAAATGATGTGACCTGATAAGTAATCATGTTGTTTATGCGAAAATAATTTAGCTCTTCTATTTGGTTTGGAAATTATGGCAAGGAAAAAAACAAACACTTGGACAAACAAAGAAACGATTTAAACTATGACATGAAAAAAGTGAGAAAATTGAATGATAACAACATAATTTGACAGAATGGAGTGTGATGATGATTTCTAGGGTGTGAAAATAATTAAGCAATCACTCTGAACATGCAAAAAGAGAATGCTAAATTGAACAGAGGAGGAGGGGGGAAAAAAGAAGTTGTGAAGATCATAAAGTTGGTGTGTTAGTCTCCAGATCGCAGTGGCAGTTGTTTGGGGAAAAGAAATGGCGTCCTTAAATAATAACATTCCAGGTGGCTTAGTTAATGAAGAGTGAAAATCAAATATGGGGCGGAATCTGTAACTCATTACCAAAACGTTCTTTAAGAGGAAGTCACGAAGAGCATTGGCCCCTGGGAGACCAGACATTTTTAGAACTCGAGAACGTAATTTATTATCATTATGCTTATGATTATCTTAATTTCCTCACGGACACACACAAAAAGCCGGCGCAGACAGCTGTAGAGCCATGACCGCAGCATATTCTTAAAAAACACAGCCAATCACTTCATATTTGATAAATAACAAGTACTTCATCTGTGGATTAACATGAAACTTCAGCAGGTTAAAGGAAAGTGACATTGAGGAACAAGGTCCTATTTTCAACATAAATTTGGGTGGATTACTGATTTGGGGGCTTATACTGACATCTCCTGGGCAAAGTGTGTACTGCACCTTGAGGACTGAAGTGTGTAAAAATGGCCCTGCTTTTCTTAGCCTGCTGATTTTAAAATAATGTTTTCCTATACATATGAATTGTAATAATCATATATATTTGTAACCATTTCTGAAAGATTTGAGCTGTGGCATTTGTGTCTTCAAACGAGAACCGCGTGAGCATTTTAATTTGTTTGTGAATTCGCGCGAAGTGTGAAATAGTCATTAATCAGCAGAGTTCTGGTTGTTAGTGAGCATTTCCCTTCACCACATCTGATTTAATATCAGAATCTGAGGCGGCGAAAGAGGTTTAATTCTTTTTTTTCTTAATCTCTATCAGCGATTTCAAAGGTGCCTGACATCCGAGTTGAAAGTGTGTCTGTTAAAGAAGTGCACGTCTTGAGATTGTGCACATAATGCAAAGCAAGTGGGCGTCAGCGTTATTGCTCTTTGGCAAATCTAAATAACTATGTTTTATTCTGTTATTAGTGGGGAACTGACTCCTCGTTTCATTTCCATAACATTTCTTGCGAGAGCACACTCAAATAAATGCATGTTTTAATTTCATTTTGTCATTTTCATGGAGGCACTTTAAAAGAACACGACTTGGAAATGCACTCTGTAGATTTTATTGCCAAATAATTTTCTAAGGGGTTGTAGGGGGAATTAAACAACATTTATATTATTTAGTTCAAACGGCAATAGCTCATGAATAGGGAAAAAAAGCAGTAAGCATTTTCATCGGATTCAAACTTCAGCAGTAATTGCACAAGTGTAATGCTCAGAGAGTTATTGCCTTTATATTTTTTTATCTAATAAAAATATAAATTGCCATTTTTTTATCTAATAAATTGAAGATACATTTTCCTTGGTGCCATTAGAGGTTAGCTATATATTGAAAAATTGGAAAGTTAATAGTCACCATTTAAACACACATCCTTGATGGAGGCATTACAGCGACACCCCGTTTCTTTTGAAATGCACCCTGCCTCTTAATATCCCTCATAGTAAGTGTTGCTTTGTAATCATAATTGAGTGAGCAAAAACACTTTTTAATGTATTATGACTGTGCAGTGCCATTAAACAAAATTGTGTTTGCTTTCCTTTAAGCATTATTATTCATTGCCATCATAGGATGTACATTTTGGGAACACTTTAGTGGATTTATTAGTGGAATAATCCGGGTTCAGTACAAATTAAGCTCAGTCGAAAGTGCTGGTGGCATAATATTGATTACTACATATTAATTTAGACTCATCCCTTCTTTTCTTTTAAAAAGCAAAGATCTGGGTTACAGTGAGGCACTTACAGTGGAAGTGAATGGGGCCAATTCGTAAACGTTAAAATACTCAAAAATTTCAAAACTGTAGCCACAAGACGTAAACAATATGCATGCTAAAATTATTTTAATGTAATAAAATTGCTTACTAACCTTTTCTGTGTAAAGTTATATCCAATTTTACTACTTCGTTACCATGGTGACGTAACGCTGCAACCCCTAAAACAATGATTTAAACAACTTTACAGCTCAATTGATACAAGTGTTTTAACAAAAGAATGAATGCAAGTGCTTTTATAAAATTATAAGCTTCACATCTCTGCCTTTTCATTCTCCATAAATTGGCCCCATTCACTTCCAGTGTAAGTGCCTCACTGTAACAGCGTTTTTGCTTTTTTAAAGAAAAGGATGGATGGACGAGTCGAAATCATTTGTTCTGTCGATTGATCTTAAAGTGTTAGCTCACCCAAAAAATGAAAATACTCTCAAGATTTACTCACCTTTAAGTCATCCCGGATGTGTAAGACTTTCCTTCTTCAGCAGAACCGAAGTGAAGATTTTTATAAGCACATTTCAGCTCTTTTTGCCCATACAATGGTAGTAAACAGGTGCCATCAGGCTGCTGGCTATTTGATGGTCCAAAAGGCATATTTAGGCAGCATAAAAGTAATCCACACAACTCCAGTCGATCAATTAATGTCTTCTAAAGCAAATCGATAGGTTTGTGTAAAATAAATCGATAATTAAAACTTTAGTAACTTTAAAAAAACGCTTCCTGCCAGCAGTCGACACATCAGTGACATAAGCGCAATGATGCGAGAAGTTGGAAGCGTGCGCTTTATATGCAACATAGGAACGAACATCACGCGATAGTTAGGTCATTTCAAACAGCAATAAAGTGCTGGCAGGAAGCAATGATTTAAAATGATAATCGTTTTAATTATCAATTTGTTTCTTACACAAACTTGTCGGATTGCTTCAGAAGACATTAACTGATTGACTTGAGTGAGTGGATTACCTTTATGCTGCCTAAATATGCCTTTTGGACCATCAAATAGCCAGCAGCATCATGGCACCAATTCGCTTTCATTGTATGGACAAAAAGAGCTGAAATGTGCTTATAAAAATCTTCACTTCGGATCTGCTGAAGAAGGAAAGTCATACACATCTGGGATGGCTTAAAGGTGAGTAAATCATGAGAGAATTTTCATTTTTGGGTGAACTAACCCTTAAACTTGTTTTGAACCCAGAATAATCCTTTGAATTCTTTAGTATTAGTGTCAGATTATCAGTATTGTGCATTTCTGAGAATCGTAATAAATGGTCATTGTCATTCATGAGAGTTCTATAAACTTCACATGTCCTTGAAGTGTTACCAAAATCTGAGATTATATTTTAAAATAAATGAAAACAAATGTGTTTTGTTTTTTCTTCAAAATTACATTTTTGTTCTGTTGTTAATGGTCTGTCACAATTGTATGCATCTGTGAATATTTGTATGAAAAAGAGAGAGAGAAAGAGAGAGAGAGAGAGAGAGAGAGAGGGAGGGTGCAGGCAGTGGTGTTAATCTACGTTTGTTCTCTTAACTGTAGTTCATCTGTGGGCGGAGGAAGAGGCTTCCCGAAGGTTTGGCCCTGCTCTTACCCCTGAACATAGCCTAACTGACACAGAGATGCAGGACTAATCAGAAACTAACATCACCCTCCCCCCTTCTGGACTGAACGGCCGAGAGCAAGTGATGGAAAAAGCGCAAGAGGACAATGATGATGAAGGACATTATGATATTGAAAGCATTATTTAACATAAAAGACTTCAAGAGAGAAAAAACTCATACATTAGTTGAGCATAATATGGACAGCTCAGATGGTTTCATACACAGACGTTCTCGCTGGATGAAGTAAAGGAAATCTGTTGATGTTTAGCGAGCTGAAAACAAGGAGAGAAGAAAAAAAAAAAACGATTTTTGCTTCCTGTGTTTTGTGTCTTGAATCCTCCCTTGTGTAGCTGATAAATACTTTCTGTGTTTTTTAAGTGCTTTTTTGACTTCGACATAGTGAGGAAACTTTTTAGTGATTGTCCCTCAGAGCAACACATTCCTTGAACCAAGATGGCAGTCGCCAGTCTCAAACTGAGAGACTGAGAAAACGAACAGACTTCCCTCTCTCTTGGACACAACAAAAACATGGAACTGTCTCAGTGTTTCTCACTGCCCACTGTTATTTCCCAGAGACTCCCTCAACAGTTCTGCCAGGGCTTTATCTCTGGGCTTTTGGACCAACCCACAACACGTTTGGAGACCAAGCACACTCTTATTAAAAACTCATTTGTAATCTGCACACTCTCAGCAGCAGTCAGGGCCTGGATATCAGAACAGAAGAATGACAATCCAGTACTTTCAGGAAATGAAAATATGGCCCTCAGTAAGGACCTACAGCATCAACGGCATCTAAAAAGGGAAGCTAAGTTTACTGTGGCTATGCCTTTTTCTTTGAAGACTGGCTCCATGATGTCACAATATGCGTCCACGTTTTGTTCTCCTGATGTGTTTGTAAGCGACTAGCGTGTAGACGTTCAGAGCTGAACTCCAGAGAAAGGGGGCACTGTAGCAAAGACAAAACCAGCCAAGGTGACAGGAAGAACTAGTTTACATCAAGTGTGTCTGATGAAACAACACGAGCCAAGGAGACTGCATCCGTAAAGCCTGCAGAAATCAAACCGAAAATCCCAGATCCTTTGATCTAAGTCTTGCTCACTTCAAGTACTCTGGCTATGAGATTGTGTTTGTAATATACTGCCACCAATCAGTGTTGCAAAGTGTTACTGACTACTGAAATGGTTTGATGTATTCACTTATTAAAGAAAATGAAAAAAAAAAAAAAAAGTATATAAAAAGAAAAAAGAAACATGCAAACAAGAAACAAATATTGTCTAGCCATAGATACAGTCATGCGTTGTTGCATTTACAAAGCTAGCTGTTTTAGAGTGTAGGTATTAGATTGGAGTTTTCTTCTCTAGTACTGTAATTTTTGCCTTTCACCTTTGTAAAATATGAATAACATTAAAAAGAAAAGATAAAAAGATTGACAATCTTCTTCTGTTGCTGCAAGCATATAAATCCATACAGTATATATACCCATGCCTCATGCAAGCAAATACAAACTGAGTTTTCTCCCCTGAAGTATTTTGCACTGTGATAGTAAATGAACAACCAGTCTATACAGTACACAGATCGCTAATCGAAAATGAAGGTGTGCGTGCGTGTGCGTGTTTGTGCGTCCCTTGAGATTGTGAAATGTTATTCTCTTTATTCTTTTGTGAACTCTGCTGATTTGATCTGTGTAGTTCCAACAATCTCATCTTATGATGGTCATCTCTGTTGCTTTGAGAATAAATTCAATGAACTTCCCTGTAAGTCATCGTGTATGGATTCCACAGTGTGGTGAAGCAGTCCAATCTGTTCTATTCAGATTTTAAAATAGATTCTTTAGTTGTCCTCTTTGCAAGACACATCTTTGAAAATGGAATGTGTATTCATAGTCTCCATTCAAGTTTACATCCTTATGTAAATGCTAGTTTTTTTTTTTTTTTTTTTTTTATGTCTCAAAGTGAATATGTTTAATAACTAGTTTTTAAGAGAACTAGTAAAGGCTACGTAAGGTAAAGGAATATGACAGGGAGGGTCAGTAATAGGATATATATTGACCAATCCCTATATACACTGGTTATAGATGAGCACACCTCTGGCTCCCCTCCTTTGTGTAGTATAACTGAGCATCTATCTCTCTTTCAGTCTTACTGGACTAATATATGAGCATTCCACACCTCTGAACTGTCTTGTTGACTGTATGACTTTCATTTGGTTGCTGTACCCTCATGGCAGATGCTTTGTTTTGTAACTACTGAACTGTACTTATAATGAGAAATAAAATGTATTCAAACTATGAGACAATGGAGTGATCAACTGAGCGTTTTGTGCTATTTGAGCAGAGTTGCAATTTTACAAATGGTTTTTGAAAATGCAGAGTGTGAACATGTTTAAAGGGATAGTTCAGCCCCAAATGACAATTTTGCCTTAATTTAGGCAGCCTCATGTTGTTCCAAACTTGTATGACTTTCTAGCTTCTATGGAACACAAAAAGAGATGTTAGACAGAGTGACTGCCTCAGTCACCATTTACTTTCATTGTATCTGTTTGTTTTTTTTACCATACAATGAAAGCAGATAGAGATTGAGGCAAACATTCTGCCTTACTCTTTTTTGTGGTCCATAGAACAACAAAAAGTGACACAGATGTGGAACTACATAAGGGAGAGTAAATTATATGCATTAACTGACCCTTTAAAGCTGAGGGCTTTGATTTTAAAGAACCATGTATTATTTTGTATGCAACATAAAAAAATAAATAAAAAATAAATAAAAAAATTTAAAATAATCCTATTTTTATTCAGTAGCTAGGTCTTGTTTTGCAGAAAAAAGAAAAAAAAACTAAACATTACTTAAGAAAAATTACCTGTGGAAAAAAAGCTGTTACTTATAGTATATAATTTTTATATTGTTCTAGAATTATTGTTACTGTTTTTTAGGCTTAAAACAAGTATTTTGTTGTGCATTTTGCAAGTGGGTTGACAATAATACACTTAATGTAGTCTTAATATCTCATACATTCTTGCTTCTCAGGTAAATGTATCTTGTTTTAAGGATATATAGACATTTTTTATTGGAAAACAAGACTGAGGTACTGATTGAGAATAGGATTTTTATTTTTCAATATGTCAATATAAATCATATGAAATTTCAATAAATAACTGGAAACCCAACACTTTCACAGAGAGAATTACACACATGGCAGTAGGGTTGCACGGTTTTGACAAAAAGTCATATAGTGATTATTTAAAAAACAAATGTGATTTTGACTGTGATATTCTAAACAAAAAACTTGAAGGTGATACCTTTTGACCAAAATTTGGTAATGTTTTGCCCATGTTCTACTGCTGGGTTCACTAAAAAAAAAAAAAAAAACACTTGTTAGACACTAGGATAAATCATTTTGTAATGCTGTAACTTTTGATTAGTTATGCACCGAAATGAATTTTTTTGGCCAAAACCGAAAATTTGGAGACACCGGGCCGAAAACTGAAAACCAAAAAACGAACATGCTTTATATACTGAATATATATATATATATATATAATTTTTATTAGAATATCTATCTATCTTTCTATCAGGGACATGCGGTGAGGTCAATGGCTGGGGAGGTACTGGCTAGTATCAGAGCCAGATTTACACACATACTGTATGAACCCGATAGAGGTACTTTAAATTCACCATTCGATTGGCAGGTTGCACAATGACTATTGGTCAGGCGACCGTGTGTTTCATATTCCATATCAGCATTCTTTACAACACACGTATACAGGTAAGTTACGTATTCGATTCTCATTATATAGGCGAATGCAGTTCCACTATTTATACTCATTCAACACAAATGCAAATATATTTTGCATGGTCTTACCTTTACTTGTAAATTAAGTCCATTCATCTATCCTTCTGGACAAAGAAGTCAGTGAATTTGTTGTAGAAGTTCTCATTTTCTTTTAGTTTTAAAACTCTCTCCATCTCAATAGAGATGATTGCCAGGGTTGAAAGTTGTCGTTGGTCAGTCTGATTCCAACTGTATGTTTTGAGTCGTTTCAAAGCAGAGAACGACCTTTCAATGTATGCTGTTGTAACTGGTGTAGTGAGCACCAGCTGGAGTAACAATGTCACCTCAGAAACCAACTGCATCAGATCATTCTGGGCCAAAAAGCTGAGGAGCTGTCCGGGTGATTTGCATTCGTTCCTCACCATTTGTGAACTATACAATCCGATAAGATCAGCCTTTAGTCTAACAAAGTCAAAGTACCTTGCATATTTTGATAGGCTCTGCAGTTTGGTTTCATCGAAATGTTGTGACATTTCATAAAATCTAGTGCAATCGACCAAACCAAGGAAAGTTAGCTCACCAAAATGATCTAACCTAGCTTTCATTTGAACGCTGACATTGTCCAGAATGTTATAAAACATTCTATTCCTCTCATCTCTGATCGGCTGTTTACTTCGGCATTGTCTGTCAGGCCAAGTGTGACACATTTCTGCTCAAATTGATCATAAAAACTGTCAAACTCTTGTCTCTGGTGTTCTACAACTCCCAATGTGTCGCGGATTCGAGCACAGCAGATTCCAATGTCCATTACTTTATTCTGCAGCACACGAAAGAGTGCATCAGTTTAATTGAAAATGCCCTCATATGCCATTATGAAGAAGCAGGTTGGTGCTTTTGACAGCCAGAGATCATATCCGGCAGCCATCATCATGGTGTCATTATCCCAATGACATTCACTCATAATCTGGCACACAGCATGCAGATCAGACTGGTACATGCTGATTGTCTGCACTAGTCTATAATTTGAGCTCCATCTCGTGGGCGGTGCTCTGGATAAACGTCGCTTCACAACATCATCCAGTAGGTGGGTGCGCTTGGTTGACTTATTGAAAAACTTTGCAAGTCCCTCAACTGTTTTTTAAAAAAGCATATATTTTGCTGAATACGAGAGCACCAGTTTCAATCTGTGTGAATAACAATGGGTAAGCATGGCTTCTGGTACCTTTTCTTTAATTTTGGTCTGCACCCCATTAAGATCTGATGCCATCACAGAGGCTCCATCGTAAGTCTGAGCTACCAGCTTTTCAACGCAATTGTATTTCCCCAACACTCCCAAAACATAATCAGCAATATCTGGTGCTCATCTGTCATCACTCACATCATCAAATCCCAAGAACGCCTCATTCACCTCACACGTCACCTTACTTTTAGCCACATAATATAAAATTACAGAGACCTGGGCTTTGTTTGTGACATCCGTTGTCTCATCTACTTCGACTGCAATAAATGGGGCTGCATTAATCTCCTCTTTGATATCATTTCTAATTACATCACTGACTGCTTCAGTTAAATTGTTCTGTATTCAGTTTGATAAGCCATAAAACACAGTGGATGTCTCTAAATGTCTAGCTAACGTTTCATCTTTCTCAGCGAAACCATGTAATAGCTTCACATAGTTGCCACTATTAGAAGAGCTTGCACTCTCATCGTTACCATGAAATGCTAATTCCTGTTTGGCTAGGAAGCAGGTTGCATTAATAAGGTCTTTTAAAATCTCATGGTTTTCCTTTACCTTAGCACTGTGGAGACTGATATTTAATCTCCACTGTTCATTCAAAGCCAGTTCTATCTTTGAAGTTCCAAAAGTTTTTAAAGCAATTTGGCTTTGAATGTGAGTTTTCAATTTTTCATGTTTGTTGAGGCTCCTTGGTAGATTTTTCAAGTCACAAAATCACACATTAGTCCAAACATTTTCAGTAGTGGAGAACAGAAGGCAGGGAAAGCAGAAAAGGCGATTCTTCATAGCACAGCCACATAGCCAGTCTTTTCATTGGTACCACTCCATTTGAAACGACATGTTATTTTCTGTCCCTTCAATTGAAGTAGGTCCTTAAGCTCAGGCATTGGTCTTACATTGTTTTCTCCCCAATTTGGAATGCCCAATTCCCAATGCACTCTAAGTCCTCGTGGTGGCGTAGTGACTCGCCTCCATCCAGGTGACGGAGGAAGAATCTCAGTTGCCTCTGCGTCTGAGACCGTCAATCCGCGCATCTTATCACGTGGCTTGTTGAGCGCGTTACCGTGGAGACGTAGTGCGTGTGGATGCTTCACGCTATTCTCCGCGGCATCCACGCACAACTCACCATGCGCCCCACTGAGTGTGAAAACCACATTATAGCGACAATGAGGACGTTACTCCATGTGACTATACCCTCCCTAGCAACCGGGCCAATTTGGTTGCTTAGGAGACCTGGCTGGATCACTCAGCACGCCCTGGATTCAACTTCAGGGGTGGTAGTCAGCGTCTTTACTCGCTGAGCTACCCAGGCCCTGGTTTTCCATTGTTTATAACTCCCTGTTTTGATTGAAAGTCCAATTTTGAGAAATGTTTAAAGTTAGGTATAGCATTTCTGGAAATTTTTTGCTAGAGCTAGCTAACGTGGAGGGAGCGTGAGCGTCAATTACGAAGGCTCAAGACATGCCCCCCTCAAGCAGATGTGATAGCTGCCTCCCCTGGTGCTTTTTCATTGCAGTTTTATGACGAGACCAGCGAGCCTAAATATATTTTACACATGCGTGAAATAAGTTACCTGGACTATGGAAGGCGAGGACATGTAATGAAGGGGTCTACAAACATTGCTTTGGTGACATACAGAGAGATAGTAACAGGCACGCGCTTATTGTCCGCACTCCATCCAGTTTCTGAAAAAATTATTGGAATCATAACAGCTATTTGTGTGAGGATCTGCCTCCCCTGCCTCACTTGACCGCACGTCCCTGCTATCTATCTATCTATCTATCTGTCTCTCTCTATCTATCTATCTATCCTACAAAGTGCTAATAAAAGTAGCCTACGTATGAATGCACAACAAAGGACATAAGCATACCTTCCTATTCTAAGTTTTTTTTGTTTTTTTTTTGGTATCTGTCCATTATCCATATTGTCAAGATTTTTGTGAGTGGGGAAACAAACCGAGTTTATCTATGACAGTGTCACTCACTGATCCAGTTTCAGATGAAAAGCGCAAATCTTCCCGTTTGCGCGAGACTGTGAGCGGCGGATGCAAAGCGGGTTGAATTGAACTTGTGTTTGATACCACTGATTTAGAGTGTAGCTCAGCTCGAACAGTAGGTGGGGACATTTTACCATGATATGTGATGGTGGCTCAACCTAAACACCCTCACAGCCTCTGAATACGCACGATAAAACACTTTTTATTAATGCGCAATTATTCAAGAGAAAGATCGCTTCATTACTTTTGGGAATGTAGACTTTAATAGGCAACTAGGTGATGCAAATACCAACAGAACGTGCTTTTGCATTTTAAATTTCACCACAGTGTGCTTTCATAATCTCCTTTGAGTGTTTTTGTGCTGATGCGCTCGTTCAGTTGGACACCCACATACACGCACTGTACAGACGCGCATCTCAATTATTAGAGTGCATTTTGGTGCATCCCTACTTGTCGTATCAAGACAAAGTTTTACTCAGTTACATGCAGGGGCAGACTGGGAAGAGAAATCGACCCTGGATTTTACATAGAAACCGGCCCAACTGTTGTATTTACACCCTGAGGTAAATAATGTCAAATCAGAAAAATAAGAAAAAAGTAAATCTTTTGCTCGTTTTTTTTTTTTTTTTTTTGCAGTTTCTTAGGCTGAGAGTCTCATAATGTATTATAATCTATTATATATATATATATATATATATATATATATATATATATATATATGTGTATATATATGACCCTCTTTGGGTTTTTTGTAGAGTTATAACCCTTTAATTTTGGGCATGCCACTGAAACAGGAAATCTTTAAAAACACCTTCAGAGCTTAAAGGGTTAAAGAGTTCTAAACAGTATTTTGGCGACATCTGTCCACAAATACCTGGTGCCATGGGATGTATTATTTTGTCTGTTAACTTGTAGTGACCAAACATATTTGGAATTATGAAAAGTGAAATTAAAGTGAATCTGGAGCACTCTAAACATAACACACTCAGCGCACGCAAGCAAAAGGAGCAGAACTCGGAACACATCTGTTAATATAAACAAAAGATAGAGTTGTGAAACCCAGAACTGCTCTGAAAAAACTAATAATGCACCTAATACAACACATACAGGGCAGAGCAGCACACTTAAACTTGTCCTTTGCTAATTGCACAAGGTCATATCGCAATTTCAAATTATTTAGATTAATTGTAGAGCTCTACAGGGAAGCGGTTAAACCTGCATTGTTGATAGCAACGGACTTGTAGGATAGACAATAGAAATGACAAATCTCTATTTCTTTCTGTCTCTCAAACCCCCTGACTCCCGTATTAAGCATAGTACATGGTGTTAGCTACAGGGCTGCATGTAGGGATGCACCGATTCAATACCTGGATCGGTATTGGCTCCGATACTGATGTTTTTAAACGGATCGGGTATCGGACCGACGAGCCTGATCCAAATCCGTTACTGTGTGTTAGTCATGTTCGTTACTGTCAAGCTCAAACAAATGACATAAAAGAACCATTAAAACACAAAGTAGTTCATATGACTCGTGCATTTTATTCAAAGCCACTTGAAGATGTGCAATAGCTCTGTGAATCACAAAAGGCTGTGTTTTATGAGTAAATATATCAAATGCACACGTAGCTCCAGCGCGTTATTGAATGGCACTGCTCTGTTTACACACACATGCGTGCCTATTTTTAGCCTTCACGTGGTGCGCAATATTTGAGCGCTACTCATGAACAACATCTCAGATGTAGATGTTCAATAGTTCGGTTCACTTATAATATGAATTTAGAACGGCACTGGAGGTGCTTTACCAGAATTTGAATAGGAAGCGAATTAAACTACTGTGAACTTGCCTACAAATAGACACATACAGGACTTCCTGAAGAGTTCAGAAGGTCAAAATAAAAGCGTGAGGGTTTAAAAGTTAAAGGTGTCATGCAGAGACTCACGGAGGCAGAGATATGAACTCAGTAGCAGGGTTTATTGAACAGATGATTGAGTAAATCCAGTTGAGCAGAGTGGCAAATAGCAGGTGAGTAATATCCAGACAAGGTATAGACACGATGAACAGATAACTCACAATAGTCTTATGATACTTGCAGGCAATAATGAAGACATAGGTATGTCTGACATAATAGAAAAGTACAGAGTCTCAGAGATACTATTGATGAGAACAGACAAAGAGTGTGTGTGAAAGCAGGGTATATATGCAGTGCTTGATTAGCCACTAATGATATGCAGGTGCGTGTAATCAGAACTCAGGGGAGAGTGAGCGCTGTGATGGCAGTGAGGAAGAAAGAGAGAGAGAGACCAGTGGATCCGTGACAAAAGGAGCATGATTGAGATATATTACTATATATTACTATTATAATATATTATTATTATTATCATTTGTTTAAAAATTATAATAATATTTAAGTTGAATGGGTTCCAAAAAATAACTGTTTGAATGAAAAGTGAGCTGATACCTTACAACTAAATTGAACAAAAAAGAGATCTGAATCTTTTAAAGTCCAGATACAAGTAAAAAAATAAATACAAATAAAACAGCTTCTTTTCTACTGATGACTTATACTGGAATTACTGTTAATTTAGCTGCTACATTATCCAGTATACTAGTTAATAATAAAGTTTTTCTTAATAAGCTATACATTTATATTGAAATAATGTGCAGTTAGAGGTTTGTGTTTCTTTACATATTAAAGAGTACTCCCAGTTAGTTCCACACAATAATGTAAAGATATTCTAAACTGATTATGCAAAAAACCACACTGGTATCGGATCAGGATCGGTATCGGCCGATACTGAGATTTCCGATATCGGAATCGGATTGGAAGAGAAAAAGTGGTATCGGTGCATCCTTAGCTGTATGCACATGTGTGTGTGTATGTCTGGCACAGGAGCAGTGTGGAATATGACAGCTCGCATTACCGGCTGTGTTTCTGCTAACTGTGGCTCTCTACCCTTGGGCTAGTGCCATGTTAATTCCCCAAACCTGTAAGAGCCAGAGACCAATGTGGGAATCTGATGCTCACCCTCTTTTTCTATTCTCTCTCTCTGCCTTTTCTGACTCTCTCAGTCATGGCAATGTAATCAAAAGCCTATGTGATCATACATGCCATTTAGTATACTGGAATCATTAAACATGGCCTAACTGAGTTTATGACCTTTTTATGACTTTCCAAGGCAGTCATGTGCTCCCAATGCAATAAGTAGATTTCTGTTTCTATGATGTCATTTAATATATCTGTGCAATGCACATCTAAGCACAGAATACACCTCTAAAGGACTCTCTTTTCAGAGACTGATTTGCCTTGTCACACACTCTCATCGCAGGCCAGTGACAAGCGTTAACTGACACCCTTTGGCACAGGGGCCTATTTTGTCAATACCTCAGAGAGATAAGGCCCTGCTATGTAAACACGTGAAAACGATCCACACAAACACAAAGTACATGCACACATACACTCAAACTCTTGCACACTGCTTCCACTGCATACTGAGAGAAAGTTTTCCCATTAAGGAACAAATTTTATGTTTTTTTTTTTTTTTTTTTTTTTAACCTTTTCCTGTGAGTTAGCGGCATCCCAGTGGAGGGAAACACGATCTCCTTTAGTCTGATGGGATCCATATTTGTGTTAACCTGCCGTCAGGACCCCAGTGAGGGGAGGTGTCTGAGGTCAACGCCTGACAAATTTTTAAACGGATCAGCTACACTAGACCAGATGGAACAGGGCCTGGACCTAATAAAACTCACATCCTGAGAAATAAACTGTTTCATTTTTCACCCCCCCCCCCGTGTCTACCTTGTCTGGAACTGTGGAGCACTGAAAAAGTTTTTGTAGCACTGAATATATATATAAGATATATATAAAATATACTGTAGTTTTTTGTTTTGTTTTGTTTTGTTTTTTTTTACATTTATTCTGAAAGAGACAGAGAGAGAAAAGTGAGAAAGAGAAAAAGAGAGCAAGAAACTGTGATGTAGAAATGTATTAAGACAATTTGCCAGGAGTGTCGTAGAGTGATTCTCACAAAACCTGTCAAGAAAATGTCCTGGTCCTGTTTAATCCAAAATCAAAAGAAATGAGTAAGAAATTACAGTACATTTTGCATCTAGATAATGAAGCCTATTTTAGGGCTGTTAAGAATTTTTTACATTGTGACATTAATATCATGACAGTTATGCACACTTTAAATTCTCATTACTGCAATGTGATATATATATATTTGAATTGTAAAGTAATTTTACATCATAGTAATTCATTAGCCTTTCATTTTTGTACAAAAGCATCTTACATCTACACACAAAAATCCAGAGTTACTGTAATGAGAATCATCACTGAAAACCATGGCAATAGTAAACGTGAAATGTCTGGATGCGTTACGGTCTTGGACTAAAAACAGTTTAACGTAACCAAAAACAGGAACAAAGTCTCTTTCAATTGTTCCATTTTTAAATGCTGGTAACTGGTTAATAAGCTTAATTTAGTTCAGATAATTTTTTATTACATTTTCATTAACCAAGACGTATTTTTCCTAAGACCAAAGGGTTTATCACTGTACATTTTCATGATTATACCACCGTCTGTTGCCCAAAAAATGGGGTGTCACTCTTTTTAGTAGAACATGATAAGCATGTGCTTTGATCCTGAAGGAAACCACTGCATCACACATTTCTTTGTCTAATTGCACATTGAGGATGTAGCATTCCATGACATCCATTAGTTGACCTTTTAGACAACTATATATAATTACTACATATACATGCACGGTTAATCCAGATACAAGGATAAAATATTGAGGTAAAAAGCACATTTCTCAGTTGTTTCCAAATATTCACTGAATTATTGTTAGATATGATGCAGGAATACAGATTTGATGCTGCCGGGTTTTGACTGAGAAGCAGATCAGTAATTCTTTAAAGTACCTTGGATAACATGCAAATACAACAGTATATGAATATGATAATCAGTAAGATCCATGGTATTACCTGGAACTAGTATTTGGAGCTGTTAGCATCACTGTACCATGGTATCACCATAGTACTTTTCTGTAATGTGTATATTGATATATTATAAGGATATACAGTACTACATTGGCCAACTGTATATGTGTATAATGGGTTACATACTGCAACTTTACCTTTCAGTACATTGCAGTTGCTCCATTCTGTCCTCCTGCACTGGCGTCATATTGCACGAGTGTGTGCATGTAGCTGGTGTGTTTAAGTAGGCTACACTGCTGGGTTTCTGTGTGCCAGCACTTGTAGCAGGCAGATGGTGACCTGCGCTTGAACCTCTCCTCTCTCTCATTTGTTCAGCTGGCTTTCATTTGGTCTGCATGCTGAGGACTGACTCCAGTAGAGCTGCAATTCTTTATTCCTACCACCAGATGGCGCTATCAACCAACTTATAGTACCTATACTGCAGAGGCATGGAGGCCTGCTTTTTGAACACTAACCCACTAAGAAGAAAAAAGAGAGAGAGAGAGAGAGAGAGAGAGAGAGAGAGAGAGAGAGAGAGAGAGAGAGAGAGAGAGAGAGAGAGAGAGAAACCCATTTATAATTAAAAGATGTAATTAAATGAGTAAATATTGACAGGAATGACAGGGGGTGGTAGTGCATACATTGTAAATGTTAGACGCTATATTTTTTATTCAGCCATTGAGTTGCATGAATGCTTTTCACGTCTGTACATCTGATATCTTGTCATTAGAGCCAACTAAATGATATCTGAGAGAAAAAGGCATTGTCTGCACAGAGAATTACACTCTCTTCCCTTTTCTGCAGTCAATCCGCAATCAATCTTATCAGACGTTCTCTGACAGCCTTTTCACATTTTTACACATTTTTACACACTCTTCCTCTCTCAATTAAACATACACAGACAACAGTCATCTGTCACCATTGGAAAGCTCTCTGTGAATACCCTGCGTCTGGATACACCGTGTCATAATGTTCATCATCAGCGTGCACATACAGTCTCACACACATATATACGCAACTTAACAAGAGTGTGCCTGTGTTCATGTTTCTGTGTGTGTGTGTTGGCTCAGCTCTCAGGCAGGGTCTTATGAATCGATGATCATGTGGTATAAGAGAGATAGATGGCTCGGAGCTCTGTCTTGTCTCCTCTAATTGTAAAATATTAGTTACATTAGAGTGTGTTGGGTGATTAATGGAACTTATTTGGAGGTGGCCCTTCCTGGCCCTCCCCCGTTGAAATCCTTCTCCACTGACTCCTCCGAACTGAGAAATTTCTCTAACAGCAGACAAATAGGTCCTGGAGAGAAATAGAAACAGCAAGTAAGAACATGATGAGAGAGGGAAATGGAGGTGGAGAAGGAAAATTCAAGAGATAGACAAGAGAAAGAGAGGGGAGAGTTGTATGGAAATAGGTAAATATTCTATTAGATTTTGGAACAAAATTACTGCCAGGGAACACAAAACCAATTGTGTTGGCAAACAACAGTTATTCTAAGGTACATTTCCCTCATTGGGTATCAGATCAGGTCTGTGTGCTCAGTCATTTTTGTTTATGTTGAGCAGGCCCACTTGGCAGTTATCTTGCTGTTATACTGACACCTAGCGGCGTAGATGCAGTATCACGCCATAGCAGAGGTTTTTAGTTGCCTATACTATTGCAGAAATGCCCGGTTCACCATGCATGAGTCGGCCATGATTTATTTATTTTGTGAGACAAAATGTCCAATAACAGGGTGCTTATCGAGAAAAAGGGACTAGTATCCGGCTGGCCATATGTTCTCAACATGTTGGCCCTTATGAAGCGACCCGCTGCTTATAAGTGCTTATGAATAAAAAAGATTTTTATGAGGCTACATGAGCCTTCATCTAAAGTGGATGTACATGATTTTAAACATACTTTTTAAATGTACTAAAACCTTTTTTATGAGAAAAAAAAATAAAAAATACTGATTGCCCCTTTAAATCCACTTGCAATCTCCTAGTACAAACAAATGTACTCACGTACTATACCTGTATTAAATCTGCCCTCATCGATAATTCTACACTTTCATGGGAATAGATCAGTATTGGTATATAAAGGCATGGTTTCCTATCAGAGCAGGATCACTGCTGACTGGAAACGATAGGAAATGTTATTGATACCTGGGAAGATTTATTATTATTTTTTCAATTGGATACACACATTTCACAGAATCATTGACCCATTTCCTCAAACTACATACACAAAGCCCATTATAAAATACCAACTTTCCAAAACCTTATACATAGAAGGAAACACTTTACCCACAGCAGACAAAACTAAATTATCCAGTCAGAATCACACTCAGAAAAGCATTTATGTTGCACACACTAAGCATCAGTTTATACACTGTGCTGCAAAAGATAACACTTTCTCATCTAAATGAATTTCATTCAGATTGAAAAAAATAATACAAAAAATAAAAACATTGTCTGACACTTCAGAAACAGACACTGTATTTCCGACTTTGCTGTATTTACTGCATACCCAATTCTCAAAGTATTTAGTGTCACCTTTTGAAAGAAAAACTTGGCCATGTACTGTAAAAAAAAAAAAAAATGCCAGAAAATATTGATATCATTACAGTATCGGCCATCACCATATTGACAATTTAAGCTTCTTGATTTGAGGTGAACAGGCCATTTTCTTTTTTATTATATATATATATATATATATATATATATATATTTGATGGTCTTCTCTCAATTCTGTAGAGGCTGAAAAAGTTGGTTTCCCCTACATAGGAAAGTGACATATTGTGCAAATATAAAATACTGTAAGAAATATCTGTAACCAACAACTTACCTGTTCTCAATTCGAAATGTCCTAATTATTCTAGATACAATATAACAATTTAGATGTGGTAGCACTCTCTGTCTAGCTTCCCTAAAGCTCATACCATGGTTGATGACACTATCTTTCACAGTAGCTCTTACTGTATCTCATCTATGTCTGCGTCTTCCTCTACCTCCTCATGCTCTTTGTTTTCCCATGTTTTTGATGTTTCAATGAGCAATTGTTTGACTTTTATGCATCTGAGACAGTAAAATTTTGGTTGATTGTGTTTGAATGGGTGAGATGTGTTTACCGCATTATCTCACTGAGTTTTGTTTGTTTGACTCCCTTGGTTTTAGATTTGGAGAAGGTGTATTCACAATGACAATTGTGCTGGACTGCTGAGAGTTGTGTGAAGAGTTTTGCAAATAAAATGCATAAGAACCGCACACTGTGTGGAATCATGAAAACAGTGTTAACCATTTTGCAGAATGACTATATGTTTCTGGCATATTAGCAAGAGAAATTGACGAATTGATGAATTGTTTCAGTCTGCGTGTTTATCCAATTGGGAAAAAAACTGCAAGCACTTAGCCCTGCTGGAGGTCCAGGACTGACGCTCTGCCCCTCTCTTCTCAGCCAGCCATTAGAAAGCCATGGATCATGTTATAGACAGCAGAGCAGCACCTGCTGACCCAGTACTGGAGCTTAGTTCACCCACACACACCTTTATTCTTCACCATTGCTCATATCAGTTTATCTAGTTCTTTTGTCCTTGTGCCCATGGGAAAAGATATGTTTTGATTACCTTTTAATTTGCGTGGAGGACTTGAGGAGCTCCTGGTCTACTAGAACTGATTTACGGAATTATTTAAATTCTGTGGTAGAAGAGTCCGGGCAGTGTTGTAACACATTTTGTGTCTGTAACACTGTAACTGTTTTGTGGATGTGTGTGCTGGTTTGACCTACATTAAAGGGAAGAAAATGGCCTCACAATGTAGGAAAACCTGACATTATTAAGGAAACACCTATATTGTAAGGACATCCCAAATGTCCCTGTAATTCAAATGGCTAAATAAACATACTGTTTTTTTTTTATTTATTTTTTTATTTTTTTTTTTTTTTGGGTGGTGGTGGTGGGAGGAAAATTCTAAAAGTATGTGTGTGTGTGTGTGGGTGTGTGTGTGTGTGTGTGTGTGTGTGTGTGTGGGTGGGTTTGGGTGGTTTACGAGGAATTTATTTTAGGTTACAAATTGGTAATTACAAGGGTATTATGTTATAAATGTGTTTTATGAGGGCATTTCTAGTGTCCCCATAATTCAAATCGCTTAAAAAAACTTACTAAATTATGTTTTTTGTGAGGGTTAGGTTTGGGGTTAGGGGATATAATCTATTGTTCGTATAATATAAAAATCATTATGTCTATGGAGAGTCCTCATAAGGATAGCCGCACCAACATGTGTGTGTGTGTCTGTGTGTCTTAGGGGCTGTTTACATGACAACGTTTTCAACCAAAAACAGAAAACTTTTTATGCGTTTTGGCTGTTAGTTTACACGACAACGGCGTTTTGGGGCCTGAAAACGCAAACTTTTGAAAATGGGTTTCAAAGTGCACATTTTGAAAATGATGCTGTTATCGTCTCCGTGTAAACATACAAATACGCGAATTTGTGAAAACGATGATGTCATGCGCACGCGTATTACGTGTTCAGTCTATAGGCATGCACGCGAGTACTTCAAAACAATGCGCGAGACATTCAAAACTACAATGGCGGACTACAGGACTGTGTTTGTGCTGCTCAAGATTTTACGTTTATTGACGCTTCTCCAGCAAAGTGTAGATTTACTGCATCACTACTACAACCAGCGATCGCCATCTTCATTGTTTGTATTCACCGCTCTATGGAAGAATGCTTATGTGCACAGGCACGTAGTGTTTCTTTACAAAGTGACATCACCAACTACTGGCCTGGCGTGCATAATACAGCGTTTTTAGTCGTTTTCGCGGATCCGTGTGAACGGGGATCGTTTTGACAATGTTGTCGTCTGTACGCGAAACTTTTCAAAAACACAAAGGAAAAATGTTTCCGTTTTTAGTACATCGTTGTCATGTAAATGTACCCTCAGTCTTTGACATAATATTACTATACTTCTTTGCTGCTGATCAAAGTAGTTAAGAAATCATCAACTTATCCCTAAACTTTGTAAATAATGTCAGGAACAAAAAAAGTGCTGTTCTTCCCCAGCATTACATTTTTATTATTATTTTAATTTGTTTTCTTTTTGTGCATACTGAAGAATATTGTGGCAATCAAATGTACTTGTTAAAAATAATTGTTATGCCAACCCTAGTCTCAGCCTCAGACGGCACTCCAACGGACTGCCCACAGTCCGTGGCATCCATCTGATGCTTATAAGCACACAAAACAGAAAAACACTTTCTCAGTCGACTCAGTGCAAATCGAATTGGCTGGTTTGATGGAACGACACAGGATGTTTCATTAGTCCGCCTGGAAGATGGGTTGTGTTCCATGTTGATAGAATGAGTGCTTTTGAGGACAAAATAATAACAGAATTTGCCCAAGTTTGCCAGGTTAGTGACATCAAATCTTTTAAAGATATTCAGAGTTTTGTTTGAGGCACGTAGCAGAAAGTGAAGTGGATATACACAAGAAGAGCTGCATTTTATGCTTTGTTTACTTAGTTATGTCTGTGAAATTCTCTATAATAAGGTTTTCTGTGCTGTACTTAGGATCTCTACCCTTTTTTCTGCTCTTCCCCCATGTGTATTCTGGAAGAGGTATTAGGGAGGCCAGCAGGGGGTGCTCACCCTGCAGTCTTTGTGGGTCCTAATGCCCAAGTATAGTGATGGGGACACTATACTGTAAAAAAGGGCATCATCCTTTGGACGAGACGTTAAACCGAGGTCCTGACTCTCTGCGGCCGTTAAAAATCCCAGGACACTTCTCGAATAGAGTAGGGGTGTAACCCCGGTGTTCTGGCCAAATTGCCCCCATTGGTCCTTATCAATCATGGCCTCTTAATAATCCCTTTTCATGAAATCTCTATTACTCCACACTCTCCTCTCCACCAATAGCTGGTGTGTGGTGAGCGTACTGGCGCACTATGGCTGCCGTCGCATCATCCAGGTGGTTAAGGAGAGTCCCCTGTTCACTGTGTAAAGCACTTTGAGTGTAGTGTCAGAAAAGCACTATATACACTACTGGTCAAAAGTTTTGAAACACTTGACCGAAATTTTTCTCATGATCTTAAAAATCTTTTGATCTGAAGGTGTACGCTTAAATGTTTGAAATTAGTTTTGTAGACAAAAATATAATTGTGCCACCATATTAATTTATTTCATTATCAAACTAAAATTTAATAAAAATAAAAGTTTTTGAAATTGATGACTTGGACCAAATAATAAAGAAAAGCAGCCAATAAGTGCCCAACATAGATGGGAACTCCTTCAATACTGTTTAAAAAGCATCCCAGGGTGATACCTCAAGAAGTTGGTTGAGAAAATGTCAAGAGTACATGTCTGTAAATTGGCAAAGGGTGACTACTTTGAAGATGCTAAAATATAACACAGTTTTGATTTATTTTGGATTTTGTTTAGTCACAACATAATTCCCATAGTTCCATTTATGTTATTCCATAGTTTTGATGACTTTACCATTATTCTAAAATGTGAAGAAAAAAATTATAATATATATAATAAAGAATGAGTAAGTGTTTCAAAACTTTTGACCGGTAGTGTAAATGTAACATTCATTCATTCATTCATAAACACCCTGTAATGATAAAAACCGACTGTGATTGGTCGCTTTACATGTCAGATGGCTTTTCCGGTCTAAATAGGTGGTTCTTGGCAAATTGAAGCGGCTATAGCCCCTAGACCTTTTCCGTAGTCATAGGTCTGGCTATGTGAGACTATGCCAACCCCAAAAACCTCCCACAACCCAATTTCATTTTAAACACTTTAATTCAAACAATATTTGAATAATCCTCACACACCTGAATGGTTACTGGTTGGTGCATATGATGTAAACTATTATTCATTTTTTTTTTTTTTTTAAAGATGTAAACTTTTTTGGTAGTGCTTTTTTTCTTTTTTTTTTTTTATAATTTGAATATTTTTTATTGAATATTTTAATTCAAAATGGTAAACATATATGGAACACTGTAATTCAAAATTGCCAATATAGAAGAAATACATACAAACTAGGCTAATAATTATATAATCACAACAGACTATAGTTTATAGTTGGTTAAAGTGATGGTGTTACAACTCACTCAACACACAGCTCCTCCCCGGTCTCCCCTATATGAATCAAATGGTAATCAAATGGCATCTAAGGACCAAGGAATAACCATCTGATGTCATTACAAAACCAGTATATTTTGTAAATGATAATGACACTTTTTATTTGTTATGTCCACTTTTGGAGTTTGAGGCTAGTCAGGTAGGATCTGGTCTCTTTTCTCTCTCTTTCACATAAACACACACACACACAAATAAACACACACACATGCACACCCACACTCGTAGACATTTATTATGTGTCTGCAGTGACAGCTCAGCACTAGAATGTGCAGCAATATGCTCTATAGGGAGAGCGAGAAGTGTGCAGTACAGCAGATGAGTACTCATGAACTCTTCCTTCCCTAGCCACACAGATACCCACACACAGACACACAGTCCTGCTGAGACTGCCTGACACATCGCCCTCATCACATGATGTATATACTGCCTTTTACCCATGAGCCTTTCTAACTCTTGACCAATCACAGAGCCTTGTGTAAGCCCTCGCCAGCACCTCTCATACACTGTCAGTGAAGGAAGTGGTATATTATCTCAAAAACCTTCCCTTAAAACTTTCTCTATGCAGTTATTCACATGTCCATGAGGAAAAACAAAAATGAAATGCCCTGGAACTCTTCAAAGAATTCCATTTGTTCATATAGTAGAGAACTGAAGCCAAGTAAAGAAGACTGAATGGAGTTATTGTGGCAGACAGGTTGGGAAATGTATAGCAGAGGAAAAGAGACTATTTTTGCGAATGTATTAAGAGGTTCTTCTGGAGCAGCAGTTAGTAATCTAGTTCATTGTTTAACATGGGAGCTGATTCCCCTGTGGAGCTTTTAGGGATTGCTTTTAATAAACCCACACATACACACCTCCAATTCCCGCTTCCTCTGTGTTATTATAATTATTTTTTATTTTTTTCAGAAAGCCAGACTACATCATCAGTTCTCCACACTATGGCCCGATTGTCATTACAGTTGCATTCAGCACTATAAAGGTCTAATAAAATCTTGTACAGCCTTTCTTGTACAGATCTGCTGTACTTGACTAGTGACAAGCTGATAACTCGTCAACAGTGTTGGGTTACTCAAGTTATTTAAAAAAGTAATCCATTGAAAATGACTAATTACTTTTCTAAAAAAATGTATCAGACCACTTTAATAATTACTTAATGGAAAAGGTAATCACATTACTAATTACTTTATTTCTAAATTACTTTCTAAAAGACTTTTTACAAAAAAGTTTTTTTTTTTTTATTCTCAACAAATTCAAAATGATATATTTCCTCATTTTTCATAGTCACGCGCAAGTCATACACTGAGCACCACTATTTCTCTGATTACAATCATTTAAAATTAAAAATGTAATTAGATTACAGTAATTATTTGCTACAGTATGTAATCAAATTACCCACAACACTGCCCATCCATCAACAAATCCATGCTTTGGTAACAATTTACAATAAGGTTCCATTCGTTTACATTAGTTAATGCATTAGGTCTCTTGAACAAACAATTAACAATATACTGTTTACAGCATTTATTCATCTTTGTTAATGTTATTTAATAAAAATACAATTGTTCATTGTTAGTTCATTGTACATTAACTACTAACATTAACATTAGCAAGCATATCCAACTTTTGATTTTAAAAATGTATTACTATATTTTGAAATTAACATTAAATGTGCACTCAGTAACTTTTTTCTTTGTGTCATCTTGGACTTACACTGACACCTAGCGGCTTGGATGTAGCATCATTTAAAATCAATAGTTTTCAGTTGCAGATGCCATTGTAGAAATGTAGTATTCACAGTCAGCCATGATTACTTTAATCAGTGAGTGAACGTGTCAATTTACACGACAGTTACTGAGATTAAGCGAGTAGTATTCGGCTGGTCATGTGATTCTAATATGGCAGCCCCCATGTGCAGACCCTCTCCATGTAGAATAAAACAGCTTTTATAAGGTTACTTATATGACTGGAGTCTTCATCTCATGTGAGTGGTTATGATTTTAAACATATACTGCAAAATTACAATGCAATTCTTTAGGAGTAAAACGTTTTAATGAGGAAAACATTACTGAGTGCACCTTTAACTGAGAATAACCAATGCTGTAAAGGTATTGTTCATTGTTAGTTCTAATGTTAACTAATGTTGTTAACTAATGTTAACAAATGGAACCTTATTGTGAAGTGTTACCCATGATTTTCCTTGGTATTTTTTTATTTACAGTAATCTCTTGATCATTTAAAAGTTACATAAATATGCAAGTGCATTTCAAACCTCATATTGACAAAACGTGATCATTTATGCTGTTTCACAGTGCAGGTTTATATAGAGCCTGGTAAAGATCTTAGGCTTAGCGCCAGTCCATTGTACTGGAGCTTTGTCTTTGCTTGAGTGTGTTTACCGAATCAGAGCGAGTGAATCTGAAGGTGTGATGTGGGTTTTAGTGTGAAATCTTCCTCAGCAGGGTTTTGGGAGCAGGTGGGAAGAGATAGCGCGTGGCACACTAACGTTGCGGAGGGATTTGGGTGTTTGGAAGCTCTCTTTGCTGAGTAATCTCCCAGCCTTTACAACACACAGGTTATTACTGGCCGACAGATGGTACATCACTTTTTACTGCTCACACCTTCTGTGGCTTGCATTCTCCCCAGACACACACTCCCTCTGTTTTTCTTTATCTCTTCCTTCTTTTCCGTATAGGTGACACTCAAACACACATACATACACTGGAGAAGTTTCCACTCAGTTACAAACACATGCATACGCTACACGTGCAGCACAAATGCACGCCCAGAAAAAAACCTGGCACCAAATCATACACAACATCCCTGCAGGTACAGATTCATTAGAGATGCTTTGAAATATCACAACGGCTTAGAGTGTCTTTTTATCTTTTAGGCGCACTTTGTTTAGCTAACAGAAACGCATTATAGATTGAAGTACAGAAATCAATATGACATCGAGGGAGAGAATTTGAGTCTCAGGGCCAGTTTAGCTCTCAACCAAAAATATATGTACTAAAGTGTAGCGGAAGTGTTTAACATAGTTCAGTACTGAATCAGGTGACCTCATCCAGAAGTTGAAAGGATATGAGCGGTTAAACCCTTAATTACCCATAGAGCGGAAGTCTCTCTCTATCCTTCAGTATTCCTATCTCTCTTGTTCTCAGGCTAGCGTTACTCACAGTGAGCATCTGAAAGTCATTAGAGGCTCTGCAGTCTGCTCACATACACACACACATAGATGCACACAAACATCCCAACGTACCCCATACATACTGAATACCCCCACATAAGCCAAACACATGCAGAAACAGGAATTCATGACATGCTCATGAGCTATTATTTTTCAAAGACATGCCACACATACACAGGGACACATGCTCAAGTGTGTAAACACGCGCACACACACACACACACACACATACATACATACACACTCACACACACACAGCAAAAGTGCTGAAGCCCTGCAGGTTCTTTCTGCTGTGTGGGGCAGGGGATTCGTCATGTGCTGATGAGCTGTTATAATAATATATGAGCAAATCACAAGCATTCTGCAAATTAATCATTTTTCCTCCTGAACACCCTTCTCCCTCTCTCTCTTTCTCTCTGTCACATACGCACATACACATCCACACTCTTTGTTGCTGAGCGTTGGAGAGGGTGACTTCTCACAGACAGACAGAGGTGAGAGGCAGCACTCTCTCACAGATGGTAGCTTTGGCATCAGATGGAATTTATATAAGACTGATTTTGATTACATTCCAAAGCACCTCCATGCCTGCGTGTGTGGGAGCCAGTGTCTGCTTGCTCACATACCACAACATGCAACCGTATTGTTCAAACGCATTTTGTTGTTTTGTTTGCATATTTTTTAGAATGTGTGTTTGTCTGTGAATGATGAGATTAGAAACAGAGAATGAAAAGGACATAATAGGAGAGTAAGGGAGCAAGAGAAGGAGACACCACAAGAGGGAGCATTAGACGTGTTCTGGGAGAAGGTGAAGAATAGACACACACACACACACACACACACACACAAAAAAAAAAAAAAAAAAACAGATACAGATAGATACAATGATATTAAGACAATGAGATGTAGAAGGCAGAAAATGAGTGAACTGAATAAATAAATTTGATCCCTGTTTTCTTGTTTGGCATGATGGACAGTGATGGGAGTGTAAGGGACAGTGATGGAGTGATATCAGTGAATTTGCAGGAAGTGGGTGATGTCTTTCGTCCTCCCTCCTCTTCCTCTCCTTCGCCCTCTGATCTCCACATATGAGGCCTTCAGGGGTTAATTAGGCAGCCGTGATAATGGCACACTGCTGAAAATAATAGAACTCTTTTTTTTCTCTCTCCCTTTTTTCCTCTCTCTTCTTTTTTCTTTATTTTGAGACTATGTTTGAAAATTATGGGAAGTGGTAAGAAAAAATGAAAGAAAAATACACACACACACACACACACACATGCATGCACACACACACACACACACACACACACACATGCACATGTCATTTCTATTTATAATAATAATAAAAAAGGTGTATATACAGATATATTGTATGTGCTGAGGCTAATGTATATTTGTTTGTGTTTTGGCCACAAAAGATTCAAAAGATTTATAAGCCATTGCATTGGTAACAAGGACATTGGAATTTCTGCTCACACCGGACTAGCAGTTTCGGGAATCAGACCTACTGTAGAAAAACTTACTGGGGAGAAGAAGAGACAGTGAGAATGGAGAAATAAAAATCTTCATACTGGTTCAATTCAATTGGTACATCAGCAGACAATAACTAAATAGAGTGTGATTCACTGGAGAGCTTTAAAAAGTGGAATGAGATAAAGAAACAGGGAATAACACAGACAAATAAATAATGTGGATGTACATAAGGATTGTCACTTACATGTTTATCTAACTATCTAAATGACACCATAGACATCTATTATTTTAAAATAAAGCTATTATAACAGACTAATCCTAACCCTACAGGTAAATTACAATGTTTTGCTGTTTTAGAACATTATTCGCTTTATTTATGACTCATTTTTACCTTTAAGGGAGGTTTTGCCTACTGGGGACAATACTGTCTCTAAAATATAGTAAGTAAACACACATACACACACTTGTACACATTTAAATGTGAGGACCTCTCACTGACTTTTATTCTTTAATTAAGTTAACCATAACTAGGACACCCTAACCCCAACCACAACCTTTACACACAATTTTTGACATTTTTATTTTTTTCAATAAAATGAAAAAAAAAAAAAAAAGTAAGAAAAAGGAGATGTTTGGCAGAATGAAAGCCTAAATAACATATGTTGTTCCAGTTCCGAGGTGAAATGTCCACTGTGTGGAGCTAAAAGCAAGTTAAATGTTCTCCCACACAGATGAGGTTTTTAAGGTTAATACTATATCAAGTTTAAATTCAACAAAAAAAAAAAAAAAAAAAAAAAAAAAAAGAAAAGAAAAATCAACCTCCTTATCCTAAACCTAACTGATAGTATCATAAAAAGCAAATGTGGCATGAAAAATGCAGTTGGTGAAGCAACTAAATAAAATTGCATCTTCATGTTCCATGGAAGACAGAAAGTTGTACATGTTTGGTACAACATGAGAGTGAGTAAATGATGACTGAATTGTCCTTTTTGGGTGAACTATCCCTTTAAAACATGATTTGAAACTTTTTTTTCCTAGTGATGGACCATTCTTACACATCATTTGAATAGTTTTACTGTATATAAGAAGATATATTCAGTAATGTGTCCCTCACAGGCATATCATAGCACGTACAACTTTATACACACCCATGCCCAGTTTTCATATAAAGAGTAATGTGCTCCTTACATAAATGAGGCTATAGCACACCGACAACATACTCAAAAATGTGTTTGTTCTAGAGAGCAAGGTCAGTAGGAAAAATAAAATGATGAATTTAAGGAGGATGTTAGCATGCTTCGCCCTGAGCCAAACCCTTCACCACCACCTGATAACAAACATGCTGTATACGTGTAGTTTGGCACACACAATATGAAACGCTGTAATCTTTGTGCATAAAATCTCTAGTTCCCTTGTTATCTGGCAACTTGCAGTAGCTATCCAAAATTGTCTCAATTAGTTTCTGTTTAAGTAATCGAGACAGAACTGTCATAGGAATTGCTTTGAGAGGGGGTCCAATGTGTATATTTATTTGATATAAGAAAAATGTGTCCTGTCACAGAACACCCCTCGAAATATGATTCATTGTTGCCAATTATTTTGACCATCAAATAGGCACCCTGAAGGGGCGGTATTATCTCACTTTGAAAAGGGAGCTGGAGGAAGCTTTCCCAATGAATGCAGAGAGCTGTGACGGAGGTTACATATCAATAGGCTTTCTTCTTTTGTGTTTCTCTATGAGCCCTGTTAATCATTTACCTGTGGCCCTGTCAGAGCCACTGTGAGCACAACATTCTGCTATCCAAATCGCTTTCTTTCTTTCTTTCTTTCTGTCTGTCCAGGTTCACCCAGCATGCAAAATATGTAGATTCTTTATTATTATTATATTTTTTTTTAAATGGGATTCGCCTCACTCTGTGGCTCAGTTGGACCCCTCTATGACAATTCCAAGCTCTCTGCGCATTTGCCTAAACATTTGCCGCTTCAGGAAAGCAACAAGATGGGGGAGAAGAAAATAAATAAGAAGGGAGAGAAAACTGACTTACAGTGGTGACACACTAGTTTGCAGTATAAAATAGTATAAAATGGCATGAGAATATTCTGCCTCTCAGACTTAGCTCAATGTAAGGAAGTGTGAAATTAAAGTGTGTATGAATAAAACAGCCAGGATTGTGTGTCGCCAGCTTGCTTATCAGACAACTGGAACATCGAAAGCTATAAAACTTGTAGCAATCCCCTTTGTATCGAGGTCTCAGCAGACATTGTTGTATTCAAAAGCCGCTGCGACTCCAAAGCCAAACACAAAGTGCTTATAAATCCTTCTTTTTTTTTTTTTTCTGCCACACACACATACACACAGAGAGACAACGGTACACACTCTTACTCTGGGGATGCGTACATTTTTCAAGTTACATCAAGGCTACACCTTTAATGCAGCCGCTTTACATTCTTCTCACCAACGTGGCTGCTATTTTAAACCCTCATGTTAATTTGATTTAGTGCTTTTCAAATTGAATTGAGAAAAATGGAGAGCAAATGTACTGTTATTAATGTTCTAAAGTAGCGCGTAGCTGAAAGTGCCTGGCTTTGCTCTAAGTGGATGGGCCCGATAAGAGAGCCAGCTATGATAGGCACGTAATCTGCATTCCTCAAACAGACTTTGTGGGCTATTAAGAGCCATTGTGTACAATGCGCCGATGATCAGATCCAATCTCTTAAACAGTTGTACATGCTCCAAGCTGAAAAGAGCATTTCAAAGTTCTGTAGGATACCAAACAAAGAAATGTCTTCATATGAACAGAAGATAATGTCCACAGTTTCAAGCGGATAATGGAAATACTTTTGATGGAAATACTTTTGACTTACACACTAAAATTAAAAATAACCTGACACTCAAGGATCAAAATGTCAGCCCAGATCTGCACAACTATAAGCACATTCTCAGCCTCACACTTTTTGCAAAACACTACACACACTTCTGTACATTACATGATGTCACTTCTTTGCCATTTCAAGGCACTGCCTTTCAAAATACCACACCTATGAAATAACTGATCAAACATTCCCGTCAGGTGTACAGACACTTAGGTGCTTAATTGTAAACTCACCAATCAGGCATTAGCACTATAAAAAGGCAACAGGTGAGTTTACCTGTCTTTAACACAAATGGAAGGCAACATTACAGTAAGAGGAAGAGGGAGAAACATCATTGGCCTCAGATATTTTGAATGTCCCAGACCAACGTGGTGGTACTGTAACATCACAATGTGCACTGCAATCACGCAGAATGGGGTCCTCCACCGCCATGCCAACTTAGGTCCTTACAACACGGCTCACATACTCACATTTTTAGACAGATTACACAACATCGTCACAGCAGAAGACCAAATTGATGCAGAGCAAATGAGATACGTTGTCATCTGGGACAATGTATCTTTCCACCGATCTGCTCTGGTCCAAAACTGGTTTCATCAGCATCCACAATTTTCACTCCAATAGCTCCCACCATACTCTCCCTCCCTTAACCCCATTGAGGAGTTTTTTCGGCATGGCGGTGGAAGGTTTACGATCTCCAGCCCTATGTTAGGATACCCCTCATTCAAGCCATGGAGGAGGCCTACAACCTAATTGATGCAGGGTCTGTGCAAGGATGGATTCACCATTCAAGAAGATTCTTCCCTCGCTGTCTTGCAAGAGAGGACATAGCTTGTGATGTGGATGAAGTGCTATTGCCAGATCCGGCTAGGCGAAGAGATGATGCTTAGGGTTTTTTTTTTTTTTTAATTCATGCAACTTTTGAAAACGCATGGATGTATTGACTGATTTTACAATGTGGAGAGAAATAAATATTTTCATCAGTGTGCAGTACTGGTCTTGCGTTTTGTGTTTGGTCAATATATTCATGTACTTTACTCAAATAATATCTCCAAAAATATCAAACCCAGACTATATCATTAGAAAAGTAGAAATGTTAAGTGTTTTAGATTGAGCACAGCAGTGTGTTCCTGGCTCAAACAGAATCAGATCGTGTGAATCATGTGTGTGTGCCATACGGTGTCAAAATTGGGTTTTTATAAATTATTGTATAGTTTTGAATGAAGTGATTCATTTAGCAAAAGATCCAAGGTGTTCTACTACTTGTGTGTGTAATGTTGCGCTGGTGCTGGCAATGACGATGATGAAGTGAAAAACCCAAGTGCAGTTTTATTAACATAAGTGAAATCCAAAAACCCTAACTACAAACGGGAAACATGAACTTGACTAGACTTGATATAACGTTACCAAACACAATACCTGACAAAGGACAATGGAAAACATGAGGGCTTAAATACATAGACAAGGGGTAAAACAATGACGAGGGAACCAATGAACAGACAGAACTGATAACAAGATAACAAGACAATAATCCAATAAAAAGACACAAAAACATGGAGGGAAACAGGACTCTCCAGGGCTCGGAGGGTCTAGACAGGGTCGGATGGTCGAAAGTTCCCCTTGCCTGATCAAATGAACTAAAGGTGGGCACAAGGGCAGGAACCAATTCCAGCTCAAATAGCCCAGTGAGAGATGGCTCTGGAATGAACGAGGCCTGCAACGCTGGTTCGTTGGCCAGAGATGAGCCTGAGACCTTGCATGGAGCAGGCTGAGGCATTGCTGCTGTGACATGGCATGGAGCAGGCTGAGGCGTTGCTGCTGTGACATGGCATGGAGCAGGCTGAGGCGTTGCTGCTGTGACATGGCATGGAGCAGGCTGAGGCGTTGCTGCTGTGACATGGCATGGAGCAGGCTGAGGCGTTGCTGCTGTGACATGGCATGGAGCAGGATGAGGATCCAGGCCAGCGGCCATGACGTGGGACTCTGGCTCATCGACCATGACGTGGGACTCCGGCTCTGCATCCGCCTCCCCCACAGTGAACGTAGAACCAGTAATCTGCAGGGTAAGGTCGATATACTGAACCAGATTGAGGGAACTGCGACTGCCAGGCATCAAAGAGGAAATTGGCTCACTTAATCCAAAACAGAAACAGTCTTTGAGGGCGACCTCATTAAAGTCCACCCGGCAGGCCAGAGCGCAGAAGTCCTCTACATAATCCTCCAGGGGACGATTCCCCTGACGTAGGCATTGGATTGCTGGGTTCATGGTTAGGTCAGGTATTCTGTAACGTTACGCTGGCGCTGGCAATGACAAAGACGATGAAGTGAAGAACCCAAGTGCAATTTTATTAACAAAAGTGAAATCCAAAAACCCTAACTACAAACATAAACATAAACATGGACATGGACATGGACATGGACATGGACATGGACATGACATGGACATGACATGGACATGACATGGACATGACATGGACATGACATGACATGACATGACATGACATGACATGACAACATTACCAAACACAATACCTGACAAAGGACGGTGGAAAACATGAGGGCTTAAATACATGGACAAGGGGTAAAACAATGACGAGGGAACCAATGAACAGACAGAACTGATAACAAGATAACAAGACAATAACCCAATGAAAACAAGACACAAGAACATGGAGGGAAACAGGAATCACATGACTAGGGAACACATGACATGAAACAGGAACTAGATTTTCAAAATAAAAGACATGAAAAACATGAACAAACACATCAAACATTACAGTGTGTGTGGTTGTGTGAATTGTTTGTAGTTTTTGACAAAATGACAACACTACAACAACAATAAATTGTATTCCCTTTCACACAAATCATAAGTAAAACGGCAGATTATTAGTTAACTTTTCACTCTGTTCCTCACTGTTCCCTTATGCGTAACAAACTACATTTACCAAACTTGTCTCATAGAATGAACTTTACTATAACTCAATTTTTGCAAACTGACTTTACCCTGTAAAATCTAGTTAGTTAACCTTACTAAAAAAAAAAAAAAAAAAAAGCATGTAAACCGATTGCCTTAAAATATCTAAGTAAATGTACTTATTTGGCAGTAAATGTACTTATATGGCTCATGTAAAGTGAACTAGGAATAGCCTTTTTTTAAGGCAATTGTTTTCCTCACTTTTTTTAAGTAAAGTCAACTTATTACATTTTACAGTGTTCGTGCCACGTTCTACATTTTGAAATGAACACTAGAGGCTCCACAAAAACTGTGCGTTTTATTCACTTTTACACAAATTATGAATACATCAGCTTGTTATGACTTTATAAACACTTATTTTTCGCACTATTACTTGCACTATATTTCACACTTTCGCACTATGTTATGATATCAAAACACTTTTACTGTAACGCATCATTTGAAAAACAATACATTTTAATGCTTGTATTACAGACTACACACTTTTACAATATGATTAGCTTCAGTGATAGCTCACCTGATAAAGTGTTGGTCTTTGAACTCAGAAAACCACAGCTCGAGACCTGTCAAGCACGCAAGCTGACATGTGAGACGAGAGTGTCATAGAAGCGACACGAGATGATGTGGTTGCTTCAGAATATGTGCTTTTCATTTCTCATTTTGTTTTTAGACTCTATCGGTTTAAGCATTGGTTAAGGGTAAGGATGCCTGCTGTGTTTCTACCTCGCATTTCATTTTAGATCACTATTGGTTAGGTTTAGATTAAAGTTTAAGGTTAGGCAGGTACATTTTACTAATTAAAACCTCCATCTAATATTCACCTTAAGCCTTGTCTGATTATGACACAATTTCACTGGCTTTTGGTGCCCCCTGCTGGACTTTTCGCTGGGAAACTGCAGCCTAATGTGTAATAAGGAACATCATTTTGTTTTGCAAAAATGTTGGCACGGTGCCGTAATTTTTATGAGACCACACTGACATTTACAAGCTTATTCATGTGCAGTTGCACAGTAGCTCAACTGATAGCTCGTTACACTTGTAATGCAAAGGACCTAGGTAAGAGTGCAGAAGAGCACACAAGTCTGCATGTTACCACAAAATGACGTGTTTGCTTCAGCAATTGCATTTTTCATATCACATTTGCTTTTTATGACACTATCAATTAGGTTTAGGGTTAAGAGGTAGGTTTTGTAGATTTTAAACTCAATAGAGTATTAACCTTGAAAACCTTATTTGTTTTAGAGAACTTTTAATTGGCTTTTAGCGCCAAACAGTGGACATTTGACATTGGAACTGCCGATATACATGACCATGTGAACCATGTGATGTCATTTTGCTAAAATGTCGTCACATTAACAGAATTTTAAAGAGATCAGGCTGGATGAAAGGGATAGTTCACCCAAATATTCAAATTATATCATCACTTACACATCCCCATGTTGTTTCTAACCCGTATTACTTTTTTTCTTTCTTTAGTGGAAAAAAAGTGTTAGACAGAATGTTAGCCACAGACACACTTTCAGTGCACTTTTTTTTTTTCCATAAAATGAAAGTGAATGGTGACTGAAGCTGTCATTCTGCCTTACATCTCCTTTTGTGTTCAGCGAGGAAAGAAAGTCATATGGGTTTGTAACAATATGAGGGTGATTAAATGTGATGACAGAATGTTGACAGAATTTAGATTTTTGGATGAACCATCCCTTTAAAATCAGCCAGAATATGTGAAAGCCTTTCAAATGAACGGCTATTCTGATGTGACTTTGACAATGTACAGAGTGCTTGTGTGTCTATAATGATGTTGCTTTCTCTCCCACACACAGGTCATGGAGGTCAGAGGCCATTCCAGTGCCGGTACTGCCCCTACAGCGCCTCTCAGAAAGGCAACCTGAAGACCCACGTGCTCTCTGTACACCGCATGCCCTTTGACAACAGCCAGTTCCCTGACCGTCGCTTCAAACGCACCCGTATAGACTCTGATGTCTCTGGAAACACAGAGGATGGAAACCCTCCCTCCTCTGGCCAGGGGTGCACAGGGGAAGGTATTTCTGGTGATACTCATTGCTCTCTTGAGTGAAACGACATACAGTAAAGCTTGATCCAGGGATTTCTAAAGACCAGGGGTTTGAAGTGATGATGTCGTTATTAACAAGTGGAATCAAGTTAGGACACCACATCATAAAAGCATTCCCATCGTATTATGCTTAAAGAAACACCCATGGGAAGAACTGTCTAAT